>NC_056585.1:24823776-24840537 GCF_018340385.1 Cyprinus carpio | reverse complement strand
TTCACCTCGAAGTATTTAAGAAGGAAAGGATGTGGTTTTTGGCTTTTATGTACACAGGAAGATCTTGTTTCATAAAAAGAGTCAACTGTTTAACTAAATCATGTACAGACCCAAAGCTGCCAGGCTTATTGAACAGAAAAGATGCTGTTTGATGCTTTCCGTTTGTTGTTTAGGTCCGAGGCAATAGGGAAATGAAAAAAAAAAAAAAAAAAAAAAAAAAATCAGATACCTGAACTCTCAGTTTTTGCAGTTTTCTGAAGTCATTTCACTTACTAATGCACATGAAAACCATAATTATTCATCTAAAGCTTCTCAGACTTCCTCTTTGTTTATGTACAGGATTAACTGAATCACAGGACAAATGTTAGAGCACTTTGACATGGCTTCCAACATTTACCATAATGTTTATCGTGGCGGGCCGAAGAGCGTGAGCTTTGAAAGGCTGAAACATGAAATATAAATACAGTATGGCGATCAATATGTAAGCAAACTCAAAAGAGCAGGGTACACACATGGGTCCAGGACTCAAAGGAAGCCGACACGGCATGGTTCTGGAAAAAGACACCCAGTCATGATGAAGGGAGCTCAGAAGGACAAGACTTCCAGAGAGTGTAAGGAATAGAAAATAGCCACAGGGCTGTGCTCTATAGACTGCCCGAAACCTATTGACCTTATTGCCTTGAGTTTTTGTGTCCTGCCTGAGGCAACCGCTATCAAACATTAACACCATACGTACTGGATTGTGTCTCTATCCAACCCTAGATAAGCCCTGGTCATTTGTCCTGCAGTACCAGAGCACTCTAAAGGCACCGGAACAGGGTGTCGTCGGGTTCTAGGTATTTTCTTTTCCTCAGATAACCCTTTGTCTGTCACATTTTATGCTTGGCATCTCTTACAGCTGTAATGTCAGGACCCATTAGTGTGTCTCAGTGATGGCATGGAAAGACAGAAACTCCATACTCCAAATGTCATATGCTTTTGTCATCATGTTGTGAAGCCGGGGACGAGGCTTAGTGTCACCGCTTGTCATCAAAGCCCATTCGGTGGCCTCGGCCCACTCGCCGTCTATAAAGAAACCCATATCATATGTATGATAATGACGTTTCCTCGCGAAACCAATAGTGTTTGAGGAGCAGGCTTTACGGAGGACGAAGGCCTTTAGATTATGTTCATTATTTCGTGGGATTTGTGTTTCTGGTTTGAGGATAGAGAGTGCAGGCTTTAATTTGAAGCTAAGATTAGTTGCCATTGGTCAGCATGAAGGTTCAGATACCGTAATATTCCAAGGTGATCCCTTCATAATTTCTCACGTTCCTGATCCGTGCTCTCCGCTCTAATATTTCATAATTAGGTGAACCCATCAGGTAGACAATTTCATTTTCAATTAAAACTCTTCGCCCCTCGTGACCTTGAGCGTAGCAAGGGAGCTCTGCATATAGACTGCTGCTTGGTATGGACCGGTCTGGGCACCATTTAAAAATACTTTTTAATTTAGGTTGAACCCCTCAGCATCTAATTGGAATGCTTGTTCACCTTCATGGAGGCTGGGAAAGTAAATTAAGGTGGACAGAGTAATATGTTAACATGATTTCTGAAAAATGTTGACATGATTTGGCTTCGAGATGTATTGGTGGACTCGGCTGTTTTGATAGAGCTACATATTACAGACTGAAAAGGATTGTGACTGATGTAGGTGCACCACGTTTAACTGTACATGTATGGTTGTACATTTAAAAAATCATGATATTTAATAGAATAACATGCAAAAAAATTATAATCTTGCAATATACATGCATTTCTAATACATTTTTAAGTGTGTGCATGTATGTAAAACATTAATTTCTGGATAAAAACACTACATATAAAATTTTAATTTATGACTTAATTTAAATGGCGCACATTAGGTCGATTCCAGGTGGTAAATTTTATATATATATATATATATATATATATATATATATATATATATATATAACTATATATATATATTGTACACACACACACACACATATATATATATATATATACTGTATATATACACTACCGTTCAAAAGTTTGGGATCAGAACGATTTTTAATGTTTTTTTAAAAAAGTTTCTTATGCTCATCAAGGCTGCATTTATTTGATCAAAAATACAGGAAAAAATAATGTTTTTCTATTTTAATATACATTCAAATCTATGCAAAGCTGAATTTTCAGCATCATTACTCCAGTCTTCAGTGTCACAGAATCCTTCAGAAATCATTCTAATATGCTGATTTATTATCAGTTGTGCTGCTTAACATTTTTTGGAACCTGTGATACTTTTTTCAGGATTGTTTGATGAATAAAAAAAATGAAAAAGAAGAGCATTTATTTAAAATATATATCTGTTCTAACAATATACACTACTGTTCAAAAGTTTGGGGTCAGTATATTTGTATTCTTTCTTTTTTTTTTTTTAAAGAAATTCAAACTTTTATTCAGCAAGGATGTGTTAATTTGATAAAAAGTGATAGCAAAGTTTTATATTTTTAGAAAAGATTTATATTTTGAATAAATGCTATTCTTTTTAACATTTTTTTCATCAAAGAATCCTGAAAAAAGTATTGCAGTTTCCAATAAATAAATTCTAATAATAAATCAGCATATTAGAACTATTTCTTAAGGATCAAGTGACACTTTATACTGGAGTAATGGCTGATGGAAATTCAGCTTTGCATCTCAGAAATAAATATTTTAAAGGATATTAAAATAGAAACCATTATTTTATATTGTAATAACATTTTGCAAGATTACTGTTTTTTTCTTCTTCTTTTTTTTATGTATTTTGATCAAATAAATGCAACCTTGATGAGCATAAGAGACTTCTTTAAAAAACATCATAAGCCTTACTGATCCCAAACTTTTGAACGGTAGTGTATATATGTTAACTAAACACAGATATGTTAATTAATCAAATTAAAGTTACTAAAATTGTTATTATTATTATTTTGGATAAATACTGCATTTAAAAAGAATCAACTCTCTCATTTGCTCTTTATTTGTTTATTTTAATGAATGACTTAATTTAAGTGCAGTGCACTTCTGGTTAAAGGGATAATTCACCCCAAAATGAAAATTTTGTCATTAATCACTTACCCCCATGTCGTTCCAAACCCGTAAAACTCTGTTTGTCTTCGGAACATAATTTAAGATATTTTGGATGAAAACCTGGAGGCTTGAGACTGTCCCATAGACTGCCAAGTAAATAACAGTGTCAAGGTGCATAAAGGTATGAAAGTCACTGTCAGAATACTCCATCTGCCATCAGACATGCAATCTGGGTTATATGAAGCGACGGGAACACTTTTTGTAAGTGAAGAAAACAAAAATAACGACTTTATTCAATAATTCCTTTGTCAACAGTCTCCTCTGTGTCTCTCCATATGCTGTGTATGCTCTTCTGTATCATTCGCGCCGCAAGGATGTGCTGTTTCTACGTTTATTTAGCTCTAATTTTAAATAAAACAGCGCATCCTTTTGGCGCAGATGACACAGAAGAGCATACACAGCATACGGTGATATGGAGAGACACAGAGGAGACCGTTTTTAGAACTATTGAATAAAGTCATTATTTTTGTTTTCTTCGCTTAAAAAAAAAGTGTTTCTGTCGCTTCATATAATCCAAATTGCACGTCTGATGGCAGATGGAGTATTCTAACGACGACTTTAATAACTTTTCTGGACCTTGACACTGTTATTTACTTGGCAGTCTATGGGGACAGTCACAGGCCTCCCGGTTTTCATCCAAAATATCTTAAATTGTGTTCCGAAGACGAACTGAGCTTTTACGGGTTTGGGGGTAAGTGATTAATGACAAAATTTTCATTTTGGGGTGGAGTATCCCTTTAAAGTTGATTGCGGGTTGTAAATAAATGCCACATTGTTAAGTGGCACAACAATTTAATGAATTCTCCCTATACTGAAAAAGCTTTTCACTATACACAGACATGCAAATTAATCCGTTAATACATGTATGAATATTTTCTGAATAAATACTGTAAATAATAAAGTCTCTCATTTGCTCTTTATCTGTTTATTTTTTGTTCTTTATTTGTTATTGTAATTAATGACTTCATTTAACTGCAGTGCTCTACTGGTGCCCATTAGGTCTGGTTAAAGTTGATTGTGCTTGTAAACAAATACCACATACTGTAGTAAAGTGGCACAACAATTTAGCGAAATTCACCCCACACAACTTTGCTACAGTAGCCTATAGCATGGCTCAGACATGAATAAATTTTTGCATAATGCCACAAATAGATAATATATAACTGGTACGCAATCAAAGAATCCATGAACTCAATGTGGTGCCAATCAGCTGAATGTTTATTCAGCAAGCTCCTGCTTTTCATTTGGAAATCAGCAGAGATGTCGCAGTGAATCATCAGTCAATTGCTCTGAGCTGATAGAAAAAGTTGATTTCTGATGATTCCCCTCACCCTGCATGTGCCGAATACGCTGTCAGGCATTGCTGGAGCCATATCCAAAAATAGCCTATTACGGGCACTAAAACAGTCAGTCTTCATTTGATGGGCCAATATGTGAATATAAGATATATATAGATCTATATATCTTCATGGGAATAGCCTATTATGGGCACTAAAACAGTCAGTCTTCATGGGCCAACCTATTATATATATATGGTAAAAATATCAGATAAAAAAAAAAAAAAAAGACAAACATTGCTTTAGTACTCTAAAGTGCTCTATGGTACTGTATATCCAAAAACAATCTAAGAAAATAAGTAAAAAAGTCAATATTTTTTTATATTCATGTTATTTATTCCAATTTTTACAGTGAAGACAGTCACAGATTATAGTAAATAGTCTCTTATATTTCAACTTTAAATCAGTGAAAACTCCATTTAGATAGTGTTTTGGTGTGATGTGCCATGGAGATACTGTATGAAAGCACAGTATAACAACATATAACTACTCTATTCTGCAGTGATTGTATCACACGGAGAGAACAAATGACAAAAAGAGTGCTATCTAAATGTAGTAATTGACTATCTGAAAATCCTTGCCTTACCACCTTCAATCAATACAACACTCACAGATAAGAGTTTTCATTTTCGATTCCCCAGCTCAGCAATATCATTAAATGATGTGGTTGCAAACAGACAGTGACATTAATTTTGCACAAGCCTTTTCTGTGGTCACAACGTCCATCTCAGCACAGTCTAGTATATTCCATATTGAACACTAAATTATAGTAATTCGTTTTATTGTACGCAAGAATCACATAATCAAATACACTGGCCATTAAGAGCACAGTGCTCTCCTCCGCAGCGGTTTGAAAATGGTGCGCTGTATACATGTTACCAAGATGAATTCATTGAGTTTGACAGTTTTACTCCTTCTTGCCTATTTCCCCTTTCCTGCGCTGCATCATCAGAGTCTTAAACCTGCTACGGCTGGTTCATGACCAGAATAATGGACTGAAATCACTAGCTGAAAGCACAAATGATCATTTCTCTGGAAATGTGTTAATGTGAATTCATGTGAAACATAGCGGTGTAAAGTCATAATAGACATTTTGTACCCTAGAAATGTCATGAACAAAGACGACAGGAATGACAAAACATGGATCCTCAGTGGAGGTGCAATATTGAATATTCCTTAAAGTTTTTTTTTTTATTATTATTGGATATATATGCCTCAGCTCAGACTGTCAGGAAATGAACTCTGGGTAACTAGCAGTGGAAATGCCAAGCTGTGTCATTACAGATGAGAGAGAGAAAGAAAGAAAGAAAGAAAGAAAGAAAGAAAGAAAGAAAGAAAGAAAGAAAGCTGCCATTATAGACAAAAGGAAGGAAGGAGGGAAGGAAGGAATGGGAAATAAGATTATAAAGAAAGAAAGAAAGAAAGAAAGAAAGGGTGAATGAACAAAAAAAGATTAAGGATGGCAATAAAGAGAGAAATGAAAATGATAGAAAAACTAAGAAGGAAAAGAATGAAAGAAATGTCATTGTAGATGGAAGGAAGGAAGAGTGAAACAATATATTAATATAACATTCCCTTATTTAAGAGCGAACCTTTGTTTGTTTAGCTCTTGTTTTGTGATGTATTTGGTTGAAGGCAGCTGCTCATCCCAGCACGGTTCTGCTTGACTTGTGTAGGTTGACTACAGCCTATCCATCTCTCTGGCAAGCTGCAAACTAATTTACTAATTTGCTTGTGGCTGACCTGGGTCATTTTTATTTATGATCCATTAGTGAAATATATTCAGACATCAAACCCCACATTAAGGGAATGATGGAGAATCACACAGCCAAGTAGTGGAGAAAGCCCTCGCTACACCCAAACGTTTGAAGGAGGAAGGCATGGTGACAGGCACCCTTTAAAGTTAAAAGCAGAGGCCGAATGATTTGAAACAGGGCTGGCTGGCAGGAGCGCGCCAGGAGAGGAGCTCGCAGACGTCTCATTTATAAACTGGACTGTGTTTCATACAAGGCACAGTAAAGTAGGACAATTACCATTTATATTGGTTGCACGCCCCTTGCAGTTTTCCCCTTGCCTTTCTATATGAAAAATACTATACATTTTGCTATGGCCTAACATATTGAGTGAGGGGACACCGGTGAGCTGGTGTTTGGGGTATTGAACTTTGTAAATGGGCGCAGATTGCTCCAATGCTTCAAGTGTCAGCTCCTTATACGATGAGAGCAAAGTAAAGTCAAGTCATTAAAAAGCGCTCCAACAAGAGTTTCATCTTCATTTATATTGAATGCCTCTGTTGATGTTTTAAGTGATGGCCAAAGTCTGTGTCTCCACCGTGTTGTTCTTTGCTGATTTATGGAGCAGCTGTTAGATCATCAATCATCACGGCCAGAAGTTAATGAAAATAAAACTGACGAATAATGCACAAACAAAATTAGCCTCTGAATCTGCGAATTCGCTGGGCGAATCGCCAATGAACCCTGCGTAAAAGGCTCATGGGGGGCTGATGGAGAACAGGTTTGGATGGAAGGTCACTGGAGAGGAAAATCACGGGCCACGTCTTAACTATAAATAGAAAGTAAACCATGGCCACGAGCTATGAAGCAGCACGAACGCATGATATTATTAATTTTACTGAATATTTTAGTAGCATGTCTGTTTTTTTTTGAAGAGCTAAAGAAGCTTCTGAAGTGAATAATTCTTCTTTTCGTTCAAGAATTTTCTTACTGTCTGCTTGTGTAAAGACAACTTTGTGTGAGGTGTTTCTCGCTGTCTGCAAAGCTGTGATAAGTGTCTTATTCCAAATGAATAGCAATTCACCACAGCGGTCTGTGTACATACGTTCACTTCAAATTGTTAATTAATTCATGTCCTCTTCTATTTGCCTTTGATGTTTTTTTCTCCATTTTGAATGAGAATCCAAAATGAGGTGAACAATAGACGAGTGTGCTGGCTTTCTCTCTCGAGCAGGCTTGTGTATTTATGGATAAGGTGTGCAGAAATAAAATAAAGCAAACCAGTAAGGTTTAAAAAAATTAAGAAATTCCTGAGAATATCACTATTTGGACACAAATTAACCGATGTGTGGCAGGGCCATGTATAATATACATATTCTGCAGTCATATGGGGAGACATGTATAATATACATATACTGCAGTCATATGGGGAGACTGCAGCTAGTTTTCATTGAATAATTCTTATGTTAAGTTTATTTCTGAAAGTCAGTTTCCACATCTTAAAGAACTGGGGGGAGAAATAGTGCATCACACAATATGGCGCATATACACACACACTACACATATTAATATATATACATGTGGTGTGTGTGTGTGTGTGTATTAATTGGTGCAGTTACATTTAGACTCTACCTTATCATTACTTAGACACAGTCAGTGTAAATAAATTAATAAATAAAAATAACATGACAGTCTTCCTGAGTCTAAAATACAAAAAATAGTAATATTGTAAAATATTATTACAATTTAAAATAACTGTTTTCTATTTTAATGTAAATTAATAATTTTATAATTATATAATTTTATGCAATTAGATATTTTTATTCTCTATAATTCATAACTCCAGTCATCAGTTTCTCTTATTCTCTATAATTCATAACTCCAGTCATCACACACACACCACACACACACACACACAGATCCTTCAGAAATCATTCTAAAATGCTGATTTGCTGTATGTATAATAAATCTTTATAAAAAATGTCTTTCTGACCCCAAACTTTTGAACGGCAGAGTGTATATACATAGCTGTGTGTATATTTAGATAGTGTCCGATACGCTATCCTAGCAAGGATGCGGGCTCTCTCCTCTTCGCAGCATGTGAAAGGCGAAGGCCTGTTGATAGCGCACTCGCAGCTCTTTGATCAGTGCGTAGCTATTCCACGCCCTGCTGAGCCCCTCTAGCCAGTTCTCAGTTTGATCAATGAAGATGAGTTTCTCTCCCTAATGAAATCTGCACTGGATCATGGGTTTGTCAATGACCACCACGAAAGGTCAGGCCATAAAGAGTTTTCCTTCTGGAGAGAAGGCACTGCTGTAATGAGTTTACATTACATGAAATCTGACACAAGAAACTCTATGACAAGTTATGCCTTCAGTTTTAATTAGGTCAATAACTTAATATAGTCTGGGTTAGAAAATCTCTAGGCTAATTGAAATTGACCTCTGAACTAGTCAAGTCATTACCACCTGAGTCGAAACACAGCAGGGCTCAGCTGTTGAAGCCACTTTCCAACACACAGTGGGCCAGGTCAGACACTAGAGAAATGAGCACAACAATAATTATGAATCCATGTTTATCTCAGAATTTTCATTTACTCGTTTTCTTGTGCTCGCTCTTCATTTGTCCATTGGCTTGCAGGGCGGCTGTTTAAAAAGCAATTAAATGTTGACCCAGGGAGTGCAAGTCTTATTTAAAATGGAAAATCTGTCATGTTTTTTAAAGACTCAGGTACATTTATTAAACTCACCCAAATACAAAGGACCTATAAATAATAAGCACCAAGCCAAATTAAATTTACATTCATGTATCATTTTTTATTTATTTATTTTTTTAAACTAATGATTGAATCCACTAAAATTTTTTGCCATTTAGCACATGATATTTCAACACAAAAATACATCTTATTCACCACCCACTCACAATTCATCATTACTTCAGAATTAAGTTAAGTATAGTACAAACTATCCATGCAAAAGTGGCTGATTTTTAGAATGAACTGTATTCACAATGTGATATCATAGCTAGGGATGTACTGATATGGATATTTTGTCAGGTATTGAAAACCAATAATTAATAATATTTGAAAGTTGATAACCAGTACATTGCCAGCTAGAAAAAAAAAGCTCACCTTAAAATTTAAGATGTTTGTATTTCAAATGACGGCAAACCTCTTATGCAGTGGAAAACTGTTTTCTGACTTTATTTATTATGTTTTTAAACATTCTTATACCACAATAATTTAACAAAATGTAGGTATACTATGAAGAACTAGAAAAAATAAATTATACATGTCTTTGGCCAAGTTACTTTTATAAAAGTTAAAAACTTTAAGTATACACACACACACACACACACACACACACACTTATATACACACATATTATATATATATATATATATATATATATATATATATATATAAATATATAAATATAAATTGGCACTCTGAAACGACCCATTAGGTGGAGAACTGCACTATAAATTGTATTCAGCAAAGAAGTATGCACCAAATGTGCAAATTTCCTTCAGTAAATGTTTGCAAACAGTGTGTGCGAATAAGCAACGTCATCGGCTGACGCAATTCATTCTCCCCTGAGTAGATCGCAAAACGAAAAGATTTCTAAAAATTTGCTGAAAAAATTTCTTTTAACATCCACGAGCACAGGCCAGGAGTATCTCTTCCGCCTCTGGCATTTTTGATTCTCTCAACATTAATATTTGATTACTGTAGGAAAGAAATATTACAACACAC
This sequence comes from Cyprinus carpio, assembly GCF_018340385.1. Classification (NCBI taxonomy): domain Eukaryota; kingdom Metazoa; phylum Chordata; class Actinopteri; order Cypriniformes; family Cyprinidae; genus Cyprinus; species Cyprinus carpio. The sequence continues at coordinate 24,830,580 of NC_056585.1, read as the reverse complement.
AGGGAACAAAAAGGAAGCATCTCTCCCTTCCAAAGCTAAGGAAGTGTCAAGAAATAACCTGCATATCGGAACAGATGCATGGGGTATTGTATACCGAATTTTCTTCCCCAGATCCATGATGTCTAATGCAATATTCCCCTATTACAGTAAGACATCTCCTCTACTTGGAACAGCTTGCACATTGTGTAAGGGATCATTTTGCACATCCAAGAAAAGCCTCAAACTGTTAACACATTGATGCTGCTCAACACATCTGAAAAGCTCCAGCCCAAAGCATCCAGCAGTGCTTCATCACATCCTATGACCTTTCAACACACTCTAAAGAGCTGTAGATCTCTGCAAGGTTCAAATGCATTGACAAGCCGGTGTGTCTTATGCAGTAATAGGGTCCCAATTGTATGATGCATTCATTGCTGGAGAGAAGAAACCGGACTCCAGCGGTCTCGTGTTAATGTAAGATTTTATATCTGTGGGGCTTTAGAGAAACAGGAAAAAGCAGAGGATGGAAAAGCTGTTGTCTTTCTGCAGCATTCAGACAAAACCAAAAGCTTTTGATCGATAACAGTGACCTGATGTACAGTAAACATGGATCATTCTTTATTATGTGGCCTTGAAAGTGTTCACACAAGTAATCTGTATCACATTCACACAGGTTCGATTAAGTTTTCTGTTTATGGTGGTTTAATTTTATTTTTATTTATTTTTTGTGTTTTGGTTGTGGAATTTTATCTGTCCTTATCTTGTTGGCCAGTAGAGGGCGGATGAAATCCCTAAAAGATTCAGTGATTACCAAAGGCACTGCTTTGAGCCAAATCCTACCCATTTATTCATGATGTGGAGACAGAGAGGATGTTATAGCTTCAAAAAACTGAATATATGTTTCCATAGCCACCTTTTTAAAGAATACGGTCAAAAACTCCTGCTTAATTACAGTGTGAGGGGAGAAAAAAACAAGAATGAATCCTGAAAACATGCCGTGCGCCCCACAGATGGTAATTTATACGTGCCAGTGAAAGAACACATCACTGCTCCCCTTTACAATGTAATTACCTGATAATTATGTGCTATTTCAACATGTGACAATGCATAGATTATGTGGATGTGCCCGAATACAGCATGTTATCAGTCACATGGTCTGTGAGTGCCATTCGATAATGGGAGGACAGGCTCTCCTGTGACAGGTGAAAAAGGTGGCATAAAGCTGTGAGGTTGTAAGACATCCATTTAAAGTGCTGTGTAGGTTACACTACACAGGTCTGTTTGTTTCTCGGGCGATCACTGCGGGCCGGCTCCACCACGCTCTAGTGCTGGATGTGACAGCGTGGCCCATGGATGGACCTGGATTAATGGCTTGTGACAGCTTTGCCAGCCAGAATATGAAGTGACATCTTGCTGCCATTATGTAAGTGGAAACAGCTGTTATTTCAGGAGAGGTTTCGCCTGGTTAGGGTCTTCAGCGCATGGGGGAACAGACTTCACATTCCCCACCCCTCCAAAAACATTAATATAAATAAATGTGAATTTCGGTTACCTTAAAGTCCCCCTTTCTACTTATAAATCAATCAATAAATAATACATAGTAATATAAATACTACTACTAGTGCTACTACTACTAATTATTGTTGTAGCTGTTGCATATATACAACAGCTGCTTATATACATGTGACACATATTGTATATATTTTGCATGTATACTAAAGTAGCACAATTTTTTTTTTTTTAAGAAATTAGTACTTTTATTCAGCAAGGATGCATTAAAATGATCAAACATGACAGAAAAAAAAAGATTTCTATTTTATATAGATTTTTTTATTATATAATTATGTTATATAGCATAGTTGAATTTATTTAATCTGATATGATATTTTTATCAGTAATAAACTGATCAAAAGTTACAGTAGAAACATTTATAATTTTACAAAAGATTCTTTAATTTCATCAAGGAATCCTGAAAAAAAAAAAAAATTACTAAGCAGCAAAACTGTCTTCAATGTCGATAATAATCAGAAATGTTTCTTGAGCAGCAAATCAGCATATTAAAATGTTTTATGAAGGATCATGTGAAGCTGAGCTGAAAATTCAGCTTTGCATCACATAAATAAATTATTTTTTTAAATATATTAAAAGACAAAACCGATTATTTCAATTGTAATATTTTCTTGTAAAAGTTCATTTATTTCAGTAATTCAACTCAAATTGTGAAACTTGTGTATTAAATAAATTCAGTGCACACAGACTTAAGTAGTTTAAGTCTTTGGTTCTTTTTATTGTGATGATTTTGGCTCACATTTAACAAAAACCCACCAATTCACTATCTCAACAAATCAGAACACTTCATAAGACCAATCCAAAAAAAAAAAAAAAAAAAAAAAATGAAATACAAAAATTGCTCTCATCTGAAAAGAGGACTTTGGACCACTGGGCAACAGTCCAGTTCTTCTTCTCCTTAGCCCAGGTAAGACACCTCTGACGTTGTCTGTGGTTCAGCAAATTCGTTGACACGTCTGTGTGTGGTGGCTCTTGATGCCTTGACCCCAGCCTCAGTCCATTCCTTGTGAAGTTCACTCAAATTCTTGAATCGATTTTGCTTGACAATCCTCATAAGGCTGCGGTTCTCTCGGTTGGTTGTGCATCTTTTTCTTTCACACTTTTTCCTTCCACTCTACTTTCTGTTAACATGCTTGGATACAGCACTCTGTGAACAGCCAGCTTCTTTGGCAATGAATGTTTGTGGCTTTCCCTCCTTGTGAAGGGTGTCAATGATTGTCTTCTGAACAACTGTCAGATCAGCAGTCTTCTCCATGATTGTGTATCCTAGTGAACCAAACTGAGAAACCATTTTGAAGGCTCAGGAAACCTTTGCAGGTGTTTTGAGTAGATGGTTGGCATTTAACCATATTCTAATTTTTTGAGATAGTGAATTGGTGGGTTTTTGTTAAATGTGAGCCAAAATCATCACAATTAAAATAACCAAAGACTTAAACTACTTCAGGCTGTGTACACATGTGCATTTTAATACACAAGTTTCACAATTTGAGTTGAATTACTGAAATAAATGAACTTTCCACGACATTCTAATTTAATGAGATGTTCCTGTATATATATAGTATATATATATATATATATATATATAATTTAACAATTTAACACATTCTTGCTGAATAAAAGTTTTAATTTCTTTAAAAAATGAAAATAATAAAAATGTACTGACCCCAAACTTTTGAACTGTAGTGTATATTGTTAGAAAAGATTTCTATTTTAAATAAATGCTCTTCTTTTTAACTTTTTATTAATCAAGGAATCCTGAAAAAAAGTGTTTTTTTTTAATAGATTTAAAAAATTTTGGAAAAGTAATAATTTGTTAACTATTTCGATTATTTTTAATAAGTAAGCATATTAGAACGATTTCTGAAGGATCATGTGACACTGAAGACTGGAGTAATGATGCTGAAAATTCTGCATGGCATCGCAGGTATAAATTAGATTTTAATCTATATTAAAAGAGAAAAACATTATTTTACATCATAATAATATTTCACAATATATATATATTTTTCCTGTATTTTTGATCAAATAAATACAGCCTTGATGAGCATCAGAAACTCCTGTAAAAAAACATTACAAATAGTTCTGAAATCCCAACCTTTGATCAGTAGTGTGTATATTATATATAATATACTGGTAATACACTGGTAGTTATATATATAAAATAAATTTGCCCTTTAATTGAAAGTACAAGAAACTGCAAATGATCGTAATATGACACAAGCCAGATTCAAACCTCAGCTTGAATGTGTCATGGGCACATGGACCATCTACTCTTTGAAGCGTGGCTCTGCTGTCATTGTTGCAGATAAAATTCTCCATACATCATCTTACAGACACACCTTTGTGCCTCTATAGGACAAAGAACCACAAAACACAGGAAATGGTGCCTTATAATTACACCTTATTATTTTTTGTTGTTTTTTTTTTGTGCACCGACTACTATGACACAATTAATTGTCTTTATAAGGGATTCAGTGACTGCGAGGACAAACAGAGGCAGCGCAAAATTATACTCGAGTACAGAGGCGAGTTGTGTCTGCAATTAGATACAGTACGCCGTCTTTCCTCACCATTCATGCACAAGAGAAGCTTTGATGCAAAACAATCAGAATTAGATGCTCTATTGTGATGCTTTCATGTTTTGACGGTAAACGTACATGGCAAAAAGAACAGAAAAAAACAGCCTCTTGCCCAAATAAAGACAATAAGCTGTTTTGCATCTTCTTGCAATGTGTATTACAAGGGCTTTACGTCTATTGTATTTGGGTCATTCATGTGAGGAGAATTGAAAGCTTGTGTGAGGAGTCACAAATTCCTATTTTTAGTGAGGATGAACAACCGAGAGCAGTAATGATCACTCTCCATTCAAGCCTTTGCTTTTGTTCTCTCAAACAGCGTTCAGGGGAATGAGTGAGCTTCATCAGTGTGCTTGTTGCATTGAGAATGTACTATTGTATAAAGCAATCTGGCGGTGAGAAGGAATCAGAGCTCTGCAACACACACTCTCACACACACAAACTCATAAAACCCAAATCGTATGCACGGAAATACACACGTGGACATGTAAACATAATGTAGCATATTTTAGGTAATGGATTGGAAATATATACAAGACAAGCTCGGCGATGGGATTCTGCTCTAGTCAATGAATAATTTCTCATCAGGATTCTGAAATACTGTGTGCATCCTAGAGTTCAGTGTCCTTGCTTAGGATTCAGCAGATGGAACCAGGGGATGGAGGTTATCAGGCATCTCATCTCCCCCTGGACTGTAATTCAGTGGTGACAATGTGCTATGGACCCTAAAGGCTGGCCATCTGCTGAAGTTTTCCCTCTCCTAAGGTGAGAAAGACAGACCACAACCTGGAAGTTCCAAAACACATGCTTAGGCACACGCTCGCATGAACACACACACACACATGCACACTGATATTTCTATCATTATGGGGGCATTCCATAGGTGTAATGGTTTTTCAGCTGTAAAAACTGTATTTTCTATACCCTTACCCTTAAACTACAAGCCTATCCCTCACACAAAACTACAGGCATTTTCAGATTTTCACTTCATTGTTTGATTTATAAGCTTGTTTCCTCATGGGGACCTAAAAAATTTCTCCACAAGGTCAAAATTTACTGGTATTGCTATAATGTAGAGAATACCAGTACAGACAGACACACACACACATGCACATGCAAGCATTAAAAAGAGCACTGGGTGGAGTTATCTTAAAATATCAGTATAATACCTATATTATGTTACTATATCGAGAGCTGTACAGTTTTTACAATATAGTAATTTTATTATTATTAGCATGAGTTCACTATAAATCAAGCTCATAATTTGTTGAGTAATGTTGTTTTTGAAACAATTATTTTGACTTTGAAGTTACCTACATCAACAATTTTGCTCAACAATCAACAATATTGTGTAATGTAAAAATAAGTTTTCTGATGCTGATTTGATGCTTGAGAAAAAAAAAATCTGATTATTATTAATGTTAAAAACAGTTGTGTTGCTTAATAATTTTGTGAAAACTGTGATACATTTATTTTTTATTTTTTTTAAGGATTCCTTGAGGAAAAAAGTTGTTTTTTTGGAACATTTATAACGTCTTTACTGTCTATATATATATATATATATATATATATATATATATATATATATATATATATATATATATATTCAAACAGAGAAATCATCATCATTTGAAATTATTTCACTTTAATGCTGAAGACAATATGTGACATTATAATGTGTTTTTGTGAGGCCTGATATAATTTTAAATATGCAGACTGATCATAGTTCAATAAGCAGTTCAATGACTGATTGTGCTCTATAATCGTTGTTAATAAATGGTAATTTGGTTAATAAATGAAAAGGAATCTCATAATTTGCAGTTGAATGACAAAATGTTAAATGACTATAATTACTCACTTTATCTGCAGAAATCACATAAACCTTCTATTTAGCAGAGGTACCAGTAATATTGGTCAATATCAAAAACATAATAAGTGGTATTGCCCACTTCCACAAATAAGAGCTGAATCTTCAGAAAATGGTGAATTGACACCCTGAGGGATCCTTAAAACCTTCAAAAATGTAATGAAAGCTGACATTGGTTGTGCTTGGCTAAGAGTGTCAGATGACAGAAACTCTGCAATGTTTGGACAACATTAATTGCACCAATTGAGAAAATAGCAGGGCATTTGTACAGAAAGAAACATTTACTGTGAAACAGATACCAATCAGGATGCCATCAGACTGCTGAAAATACAACAAGCTTCATGCCAAAGAAAGAAAGAAAGAAAAAGAAAGAAATGCCAAGGATCAGATTTTCTGATGCTAACCTCCAAACAAAAAAGACAGGAAGTCATCACTCCCTATAGTCTATTGGCAGAGATTTATCTCACCTATGACTCACTGTCTCCAGGTATCCTGCTTCACCTCAGACTTAATTTTGGGAGGGATTTGTCATAGTTTGAAGCTCACTTGAAATGGATGTATAAAAATGGTATGCTGTGGTGATCTCCTGTGGAGGTAATACAGCAACAGATGAGCAAATCTTGCCTTGTCAAGTAATAACATGACAGCATAGTCAGAGGAAAATAATCTAGGCAGAAGTATAAATCACTTGTGCTAAATAACATTCAGACTACAGTTTTGCCTGCAGCACACTTGATTGATTGAAATTGATAAAGTTGCTTCCTGGTTTTTATTCTACGCCATAATATTGCACTGTTGCATTTACGCTCTGCC
>NC_056585.1:24661276-24818776 GCF_018340385.1 Cyprinus carpio | reverse complement strand
TCTCTATGAACAAAATTTAGTCAAGTTTGTGAAAGCAAGACAACACGGAACACTTATTTGCCAATTCAGTAAGAAAACAAAGTTCAATCAAAATGTATTCTCTGAAAACAAACCTTATCACACACAACCTTGCTTCTCAAGTAAACTAGAAAAAAAAATAAGATTAATAACTTTTGCATTTACAACCTGTTTTCGAAATCTTTGTTTCACAAAATAATGCTTGAAGGGAAAGCATTGGTGGAAAGAGGTCATAAAAAAGAAACAATTAATTAAAAAGAAGGCCTTAACCTCATGATCACGTTGTGTTGGAGCAGCACACTGCGATGGATGAACTGATATGTTTTATGACCATGTTGTGCTGAAGTGGGTATAGTTTTTAGACACAAATGTGCAGCTGGGTCCCTCGTTCCGCACAACCCCTCTCTGAACTCGTGTCTCGGAGCTTGTTAAAAAGGCCCAGTCATGTGGTGTGTTATTTTAACGGCTGTTCCCATAGATTGGCCTCAGTGGTATCATGAAAGCTCATAACGGCAGATTCATCACTTTCATTGTTCACGGAGGGCATGATGGCCCAATACGAGCGCCTTGTAGGTGTGCGAAAGTCACTCGCGATGAAATCTGTCAACACAACGGATGTCTCGTCTCCTTCCTCTGCCATATGCCTTTTATCTCCCGTAGGACTTGATGAGGCTGCGCTGGCCTTTGACAGTCTTTAGAAATTACTAGCGAGTGCTGACATTTGATTTGTGCTTGCCCTGCTGTGCTCAAGCAGAACTATAACTAATCGGTGATTGATGGCATCAAAACTAAAATGACACATAAAGCTGATATAAAATGATAGTATTCTGTATGGCTTTTTCACTCTGCCATTTCTTTTATAACCTCTTTTAACTATCAGGTGGTCATTAGCATTTGACAAGAATTATGCATGAGGTTCAACCCTCAGGACAATTGCGCACAATAATTTGCTGTGACTGAACTTTATTACAAGGAACGCCATCTACAAATCTTAACTAAGTGTGTGTTTTTCTAGAAAAATGCATGAAAAGCAACTGAAAGTGTCATAGTATTTTATCAAGCGAGGCAATTTAGCGATTGGTTTTGTTAATATGTGTTGAGTGGATGTGTAATAATATGTATTCCGTCAATATATAAAAAAATGCATATTGTAACAGTGTAGCCTAACTATTTTATATGCTGAATTTGTGTATGGCAAAAATGAATGCATTTTCATCTGGTTTTGTGGGACTGTAAGTGATATCAAGTTTCTATTCAGAACAAATTGTCTTTTATAAGTGCAGATGCAGTGTATCCATATTAATATATAGCTGAGAGCCACATCTTAGAATGCTAATTTTGCCGGACACGACAGAGATCGAACGGCTGTCCTCATACCTATGCAAAAAGATCACATTTCTAAATCATACTAATGGAATATGCCACTTTCATAAAGTAATTTGCGAAACGATACAAAACTATTCATTTTAACCCCTTTAGAGTCACAGCAAGCCCACTTTGAGTCATCTCTGGACTGTAAACCCGAAAAAAGTTGGCAAAAATCACACACAAAAAACTGAGGTAATCAGTTGCATCAAAAATTTGAAGTAAACATGCCGCATGCTGGGAAATATAAATCCCAGCCCAATTTCAGTTGAATTTAAGATTGTCTAAAAACAAAAAAGTTAACAGAAACTCAAACAGATTACTTAAAATGTGTCATTTTTGTGAATTCAAAAGAGAAGTTCTAAATACTCATAAAAAGTACATTTGTTTAATTTAAGTTTGCCCTCCTCCAATTAATTTGAGCATTAGGGTTCAAGGTGAGTACAAAAAACTTAGTTGCCAACCTTTTCAGGACATCCATATGCCCAGTGGAATCAAAATAGGAAGCTTGATATCATATAACGGATGAACTCTTATTTTTCCTCCCGTCTCTCTCCTTCTCAGACGTCACGTTCAAAGGCAAGCCAAAATCCATGTAAGAAGTTTTGTCTCCACACAATTTCTAATCTTGACAGGTGGAGGATTCGGAAAATGGATTGAGTCTGGATTTGGAAGGGAGGTGTGTCAGGCTGTCTCATTCTATTTTTTTTTCCTCTCAGCTCTGCACCAATGTCATATTGATGAGCTCGGCACCAACTCAAATTGCATGTCTTCTTTAAACATTTAACCAGCAAAGCGAGCGATCATACTCTTTACTGGAATCCTGCTCAAATCCAAATGCAAATCCCATTGCAATGAATAGATCACAGAGAAAGGATTTCACAAGCGCAATACAAAGAATCATCACTTTTAAGATTGCTACACACACTTTGAGCAGAGTTTGAGAATGTTCCTTTAAGTTGATTATTATATTCATGTATGTATATTACTTCTTCGCAAATGGCCTCTTCAGAATATGAGCCTTCAAACATGTTTTGGTACTGTGTGGATGAAAAGCACTGTGGGAAGGCAAATGGGTTTGCTTTTCTGTGCAGTGCTGTACTAAAAGGAACCGTACATTCAGACAACAATTATCCCATACTCCTGCCCTATTACACCCCTGCATTGACTTATCCATGGGAGCGATGCACAACAAATCAGTTTCTCTCTCTGTAAGTGCTCGTTTCACTGAATTATTGGCATTGTTGCTTATGGCAACTATTAATTATACTTTGTCTTAATTTTATAGACAGGAGCCAGTTAATTTTGTAATCACATTGGTCACTTTTGGACATAATTAAAGAGATTTAATCTTTTACCTTCTCGGTTATATTTTAAAATGCTTTTTAAAAGAAGACTCTTATGCTCACTAAGGTTGCAATTATTTTATCAAAAATGCAGCAAAAAAATGCTTTTTAAAAGAAGAATATTAAACAACAACAACAAAAAACAGCAATATTGTGAAATATTATTACAATAGTTTAATAATTTTAATATAGTTTAAATGTAAAGGTAAAGCTGAATTTTCAGCATCATTCAGTGTCACATGATCAGCCGGAAATTCTAAAAAAAGGCATTATTATTAATGTTAAATCAGTGTTCAGGACTTTTTAAACATGCAGATCAAACTATTAATTTATCTTTTATATAACCATCCTATCTTATATAATTTATCATAAATACAAATCTTTTGTAACATTATAAATGTATTTACAGTCACTTTTGCTCAATTTAATACATCCTTCACAAAACAAAACACCTACTTTTTTATATACTTAATATTTTTGATGTTTTATAACTGGCATAATATTTTTGTAGTTATATAATATTTTTTATGTAGTATTCATTTAATGATTTACTCATCTGCCACAACAATGAATAAATGAATAATCTTCATTTCAGGCTTTTCTTCAGCAAATATTGCTACATGCAATTAACTGTGATTAATATGATTAATTAAACCACGTATTATAATAAAGTAATGAATTTGATTAAAAATTTTAATTGATTGACAGCCTTACTATTTGCATACCAATCCAAGTCAGTTCAGTCACTTGTGTAACTTGCTGAGATGTTTGCATTTACAATTCTAAACTGCCTTTATAGGGCCATTTTGCTTTCACAATGAAGAGAGATATGAAAACCCATGTCTCTTCTGTGCCAGTCAAAACCAATCCTTTTGAATGTCCTGAAAGGACACAGCTTATAAGAGATAATCAAGGAATATATAAAAGAATCTCTCCTGCCCCAAGCCAACCATTGTTCCTTTTATGAATTCATCTGCAGCCTTCAGGGGGATTTAGCATTATATCTTAAATGCTTTCAAGAGATAACCAAATGAATGAGGAACAGGTATGTTTTACCAAACTATTTATTACATTTTATTCATTTATTCAAAATGTCTTTACTTTACTTTACTTTACTTTACTTTATCCAAAACATTTCCAGTGTCTTGTTACTTATGTGTTCACTGTCCATAACTGTGTAACAAGCCTATAAAACAACAATATATTTGGGTGCGTTATTGTGCTCCGGATGAAATCTCACGCTATTTTGAAGTATCTCCACACGATAGAAAATGAGCTTTGGGAAGTTACAGAGAACTGCATTTATTGGCAGACAGGTAATCGCTCTAATAGGCCATTTGCAGACGGTTAAAAGTCACCTTTTGTGTTTTATTTTTATTGGAAAAAGAAAGCAAGGGAATCTGACCCAGAGTGTTGCATGAATAATTTTGGCGCGTAAATCATGTCCTTACATGAAATTAGGACATTGTTAAAGAAAAGGAGGGGTCGGATTAGGACATATTTAAATGAGTGTTGGAAGAGGCGGCGATCGCACATCTAATGTATTTAAGCACAATCCACTCGAGATGGGCTAAATGCCACGCTTGATGCTATATCTTAACTTAATGCTTTGTCAATATTTATTCACCGCCGTGACGATCGTGAGGTTCTGTAGCTGCGTGTGGTCTTCAGCCTTCTTTAAGGATCGGCTCTCCTGTGGCACATATGTCAATTTGTCTGGTGATTTATGATGTTGACTAACTGAGCTGGTATCACCTAACTCATTCAGAGAGAGACCGTACAGGATACTTGGCAGGCGTCCACTTTGTAATGGGAAAAGCAGTAGGCAAGCATAACCCTCATGAGGCAGCAAGGAAAGATGAGAAAATAAGTGGGTCAAGCACTAGGCACAAGGGCACGAGGATGGAACAGGACCTGTGAAATCAATGCTGCTTTCTTCAAGAGACACTTTTGTGGGATATCGAACACTGCAAAATGTGTAGAAGAGTGGCGGCTGACAGCGACGAGGTGATATCCTTTTATATTTAGCTTTGATTATTTCATCCTCTGGTGATGGCAGTCATTTAAACACATAAGAGTCGACGAGGTTCATATTGTCTCCCCTGCCTTGCTATTCTTCTCCAGCCTTGGAGCGTGTGGGTAATCAGGGATTCTCACTGTGTGTAGACTTTGGCGACACCGGGCACAAAGCTGCGAGCGAGGAGTATCGTGTGATATTCCATGCACTTTTACACCACATTCCCGCTTTGTTTAATGATGCCACGGTGAACGAACATTTGCGGCTTTAATGGAAAACATTTCCCGAGATGAAATCCGGTGCCAAAGCGGCTCTGTTGTGTATTTGGCACAGTTACCTGAGGTACCCACCGACCGGCGGATATTTCACCTCTCTGACAAGATGTCACTGTTTCAAACCACATCAGAGTCGCAGTGTGCTTTTCCCTCGACTTAAAATCATTTATTTATTGCATTCTGGCAGTGGGCACGTTGCCACTTATATTCTCAGCCTTAAATGTACTCGCAGCAGCGCTTTAAACATTTCACTGCTTACTACAGGTGTGTTTTCCCAAAGATAAGCCGTTTTGCTTTAGGTTAACTGTGTTATCTGCCTTACATTGCTGTGTTAGGTTTATCTGGAGTTAGCACTTCCTTTGTTGCCTTGAGGTCTCCCACAGGCAAGAGAGAGGATGTCTGGCTCATCAACTGTTTTCTCATTACGCTTCTTTTTAGTAACAATGCAACACAATAAAGGCTAAGGCAAATTATTGAGCCTAATGAACATCCTATGAATCAATGGAATAGAACAGAGGCGTTTTAAAGAAACGTTCAGAGGGAATGAGATATTTTTCCAGACCAGTGCGATGCTTTCTAGACTGACTAGGTATGAGAGATTTCTGATGCAGCCAATAACACCAAATGGAATTCACTATGAATTAATTATTTGTGTCCAACTTTCAAATATTTTGATGCCAAGGGCTCCCAACAAGATGGTCTTTTTTCTAGGGAACCCCTTTCTAAAATATGAAACCAGCTTGGGGTAGGGTTTTTGATTGTTTTTTAAAGAAAAAAACTTTTATTCTCACCAAGGCTGATCAAAATGAAACCAGCTTGGGGTAGGGTTTTTGATTGTTTTTTAAAGAAAAAAACTTTTATTCTCACCAAGGCTGATCAGTTGATGGAGCTGAATTTTCAGTGTCCATTACTCCAGTCTTCAGTGTCATATGATCCTCCATAAATCATTATAATATGCTGATATATATATATATATATATTATCAATGTTAAAAACAGTTATATATACATACTGTGAATTGATATTTTTTTTTTTTTTCTTTCAGGATTCTTTGATGAATATAAAGTTGAAAAGAACAGCATTTATTTGAAATAGAAATCTTTTGTAACATTAGAAATGTCTTTACTGTCACTTCTGATCAATTCAGAGCATTATTGTGGAATTAAAGTTTTAAATTAAATATCTGTATTTAAGTTAGTATGCTTATGCAATTAGTATGTGTAAGTTAGTAAGCTAGTATGTGCATGCAGAATGAATGAATAAAACAAATGTTTGCTGTAATATTATAGACAACATACTTTCAAAACGTTAATAATTGGCTTTAAAGCCATGATTTTGTTGACAACGCATCCGCTCTCTACCCACTATTGCTGCTAGATGTGCTGTATATAGCAAGTAATTTGTAATTTCTACATAATAACTCCTACTTATTTTTAGACTTTTCTTCCCCTAAGCACTCAAGTTTGAAAGTTACTGGGCTAAAGGAATTGCACAAATCAGGGAACACCACAATCGGGCAAACATAATCTGTGCCATGATTGTTAAGAGAATTTGCCCCTATGTGTTTGATGGCCAATTCTACAACTTTCATGTATGATCTTCTCAAACCTCAATTTGTGTTTATGGTATTTCTATTATATATACAAGAAGACTATCAAATGGAATAGTAGGTGGCTGGTACAAAGTATGGATAGTAGAAAAAAGTACATGAACATAATGATGTATTCAGCTGTAGAAATCATAGCAATCATAGCTTTATTACTGTGTGTGAAATTAGAGGCACCGCTATTGCTAGGCCATATGGGATGCAGCACAGCCAGGGGTCTGTCATTAATGTAAAGATATGAGATGAAAGCATGCAACAAACCAAGTAAATGGAAAAGCGAATGAGAAGATCCAGAAATCTAATTTCTGTATGTACGGTTAACCAACTGAGAGAAATACAGATCAATTTAAGGACATTTCGCAATTGCTGTTTCTGTATAAACAGGGGAAAAGTGATAGAAGGAGATTGTTTCCAAGGCCTCTTGCATGATTTTAGTAAATGGTTTAATTTGATATAAATCATCGTCAAGCTAGATGGGGGAATATCTCATTTACAAATTGTGTCCTCGTTTGTTAGTGGCACGGCACCTCAATTACCCGCCAAGCAGCTTTTTATTTATTCATGCGCACAAAGTCATGTATTCATGAGGATTAAGCAGAGACTCTCACAGAGACTGGCAGCCACAGACAGCATATTTTAACAGAAGGGGAAAATCTGACACAGATTAAACCATAAGTAGATGGGGGAGAATGGAGGACCCGTGGCTTTGTGCATTCATAGGTCAGTGCTTGGTCAGTTTCCCAAACAGCACCATTCTGAGAAATCATCAGTATGAAAAGACTTAGGGCACAAACTTCAAAGAACAGTTGATGCAAAAATGAAAATTCGGACATCATTTACTCATCCTCTTTCCTCTATCAATCCCGAGACTGCTTTCTTTCTTCTGTGAAACCCACAAGATGATTTTGTTTTATATCCCCAACTCTCTTCTAAATGTAAGTGAATGGGAACAGAGTGCCTCAAAATGACAATAAAGCAGTGATTCTCAACCTTTATGACTTGAAGGCCATTCCACTGACCAACACAATATTCAAAAAGGCCAATATTTTCAATATTTTCATTGGAATTATGACAAAGCTGTTTGCTTTATTAACAAAAAATAATTTTATATATTAAATAAATTAGTTATGATTCATTTTTGTGATCCCAGAAGTTTCAAGAACTGTATGTTCTTCAGTAATAATAATAATAATAATAATAAGAAGAAGAAACACTAGTTATTTAGGAGAATAAACAAACAAACAAACAAACAAACAAAATAAAGTTGAATAATTATAATATAAACATTTGTAAAACAATTTGTTCATTTAAATACTTTGAAGACATCACATCCTTGACAGTTTAGTGAGGGCCTCTAGTGGGACCTTGGCCCCCTTATTGAGAACCACTTAAGTAAAGAAAAAAACAATTTGTTCATTTAAATAAAGGGTCTCTTTTGGGCCCCTGGCTCCATGGCCTCCTTGTATGAGAACTGGGTAAAAATAGAAGAACTGTAACAAAGGACCATAAAACAAACATAAAAGTAGTACTTATAACAGCGTGCATCATATTCAATTATTTTTTCAATGATTTGTTAATGAATCATTTGAGTCAGATCTTTTCAAACAAATCTGTTGATTCAGTACACAAAACCAGTCTGAATGGTTTTAATAATTTGTTAAAGGTTAACAGTTAACTGGAGGGGAAGATTATCATTGAACAACATAATGTATATCATCAGATGGCCTAAAACAAAGCACACAAGTCACTTTTTTGATTCTTTTTTATGGTTTTTCTGCATCCTTTTAAAGCTTGAAAGCTCTAATCCCCATTCACTATCCCTGCATGGAAAAGAATGACCATTACATAACTCAAAAATTCTAATTTTGTGTTCCACAGAAGAAGAAAAGTCATATATGTGAAGGTGAGTAAACGATGACAGAATGGATGAACTACCCCTTTAAGAGAGAGGATATTATGTGTGAGAATATAAAAGAAAAAAAAAATTGTATATTGGAATATAAATGCATCACTGTTATGCCAGTCTAATGAATTCCCACTGTATCGTACACCACCAGAAGAGGGGGAGGTGATGTAGTGACATTGTGTAGGAGAATATGGAGAGTGAATTGGTGTAGCTATTTGTGTGACTGATTTTTATAATAAACCACATGACTGCATTAAAACATACAGTGTGGCTCGAAATGTGCCACACAACAAACACTCATTCTGGTAACTTGAAAGTGAGGAACACTTCCTGGCTCGCACTCCTCATCAGGAAATCCTGGGTATTCTTTTTCCAGCCCGTACTCACAGCCACATTAGACACATTTATCAGGATTCGCCAACACACCATTATGACAGGCCTTATCAAATTATCTGCCGGCACAACTGGCTGTGAGTGAAGAATTAAAAACACTAACTTCACTGAGGAATGCAATTTGCTTGGATATAGCGTGTCGAATGCTCGTGAGCGTGGCGCGGGGCCCAGTGGAGCGTTAACAGAATGGTCGCCACATCCTGATTGGCTGTCTGTTGGGACAGATGTCCTCATGTCGCTCCGACTCGAGAGGTGGATGTCCCTGCAAGCCATGACAGATGCTCCAAAAGGTAAAAACAGATGGAAGGGACTCAGGGAGTGTGCAGCTATGGGCAGTTAAGTTGAGGAATAATGGGAATAATCATTCTAAAAAGCAAAAGGCTGCTCGTCACCGAGCGAGGAAGGGGTCCGTGTCCACGCATACCCAGACACCCCGGCAAAAAGGGAGAGATGTGAAACTCCTGAGAATGATTAAAAAGCGTCTCCCACCTGCAATCAGATGCTCTGCTCCGCTACCCAGTATTTCTCCGACAGGGGAAGAACAGGTGTGCACCATCACACCGGGATCCAAATATGCGATCCAGTTCCCAAGCTCAAGAGTGTTTACCGGTGTTGTTAAGAAATGGAGTGTAAAATGCCTAATTAGATACACCTTGTACACCGTGTTTGTTAAGAATTATGAATTTAAAATACCTTTGGCATAATGAAATGCCTACTAGAGATCTTAATAGGACGATTAGTCACAGGACAGGCCGGTTTGAAAAACGTGTGCTTTAATTTAGCACTAAGCAGAACCATAACACGGCGTAATGCGTCTTGCTGAAAAATCAGCCTGGATCAGTGGCGTCTGCGCAGCGGAAGACGTTGCATTGCCGATATGAATCTCAGCTGGCTTGTGTTTTTCGCTCCTTCAGGTCCTCTCATTATTAACTTATGAAACCCTCTTCATGGCCATGTTTAAAAATGAGACAGCAATATGGAGCAGGCACATTTCTCTGAAAATAAGGGCTTGGGCATTCACTGGATAAACACGGGGCCTGCTTTATGGGTTCTACCTGCGGGTTGCCATTGGAGACACGGTGTCTCTACAAAGACATGCATAATTAACTGAAACTGTAGAGTGTGGAGGTGTAAAAGAGATCTATGAGCTGAAGCGCATCAAGGCGTGTATTATCAGTGGAGCATCTCTCGTCATTAGAATTCAAATCTACATTTTCAAGGACAAAACCCTCATCAGCTGGTGCAATAGGCCTCTGCTGTCCTCATGCCTGGCCCTCTCATCATACCTTCGCTTGTAACAGCGCTTCCATGCTTAGTACGCCGTGCCTCGTTTGGAGTTGCATTTTTACACTGACAGCAGGTCTGATCATCAATTATTATAGCTCACTGACTCTAAAATGGGCATATCCCCTGGTGTGACACTTGCAGCTTTGACCACGGGCATGAGAGAGAGAGACTGGGAGAGAGTGAGAGAGTTAACACAGAAGAGCAGAGCACCTGCATGCACAGTGACATCAGACATCAAAGTGGCAGAGGCGAACGGCCATGCCGCAAGACAACATCTGCCTCCCGCTGTGACCGAATAGTTAAGCCAGCTACACAATCAAGGACACACACGGTGCCTCTGTTCAAACTGCTGCAGACCTGCTTTAGAAATCACACTAGAAGTTTCACGATTTTAACAGAAAAAGAAAGTAAAAACGCAACATTAAAACCCAGTAAAGTGGTTTACCAATGGGCATTTTACTACATGCAGTGGAAACACTATGTTAGGTTGAACTTTATTTTTGGTTGTTTTAAGATTTTAAGAAAGTAAAAACGCAACTAAAAATAGTGCACTTATATAAAAGTATAAAATTAAGGAAATGTTTTGCAAAATATGAAAAACAAAAAACCAAACAAAAAACAAAATTAAATTAATATATAGAAAACCCAAATTTGAACTTGAATAATGTGATCTACTTTATGATGGTTGTTATTTGTACATTTTAAAATAAAATTTAGATTAATTTTCAAGTAGGCTGGTAAAGTATATTAATATTACCATACATGTAAATAATCATAAACAAAAGAAATAGGCATGTAATGCTTGAATTTTTCATATTTTTTTAATTATTATATTATTATTATTAAAAAATTACATTATTATTTTCTTTCTTTCTTTCTTTCTTTTTTTTACAGAAAACTTTAAAATTATGACTCAGATGTAAAGCAAGTGTTTTAACAGCAAGTGACTGTGCATAATTCCATATGTAGATCTTGATTAAATCAGTGTTTGTACTCATGGTAGCATGTTGAAACTTAATCAGAGAACATAAGCAAGGTCTATCTTGCTTTAACTAGAGGGCAGGAAGATGGTAAATAAATATTTATACACAGTATCTGGTTCAACATGGAAAATTTTGCATGGCGTGACAGATGCTGAACAGCTGGAACCCCTGGGAGTTAGGACCGCCTGGAATGAGAGCAAATCAATGCAACCAAGCAGGTGCGCAGAAGAATCAGGGCACAGGGACACTCGTGGCCGGTCGCCTCGGCAGCTGGAGGTGCACTTTGGTGGCTCTCCTTGACGCAGATGGCGCAAAGTGGCAGGCAACTGCTTGACCCTCCTGGTGCTCCACTGCCTGGAGGTCCCACAGATGCTTGGTAGCAGCAGCATGGCCTGAGAACTTGACCATGGCAAATGTGATGAATGCACCAGCTCTTCTGCGCGCAAGCTACGCCTCTGCCAGACCTCCATGTTCAGTGTCAAGCCCTCAAAAGCTCCTGTCATATTTTGTTAGCCCAAACACTTCCTTCCAGGGCAAGTCTAATCCATCCTCCATGTGTCCTAAATGAAATCCTTTTTCCTCCACTCAGCAAAGCTCCCTTGTTCCCACACTCCATCTGTCTGTGTTACTGGCCCCGAGCTCTTTCTGAAGTCATCCATTTGTTTGAGAATACCAATTTATCAAAGAATCGGAGCTTACATTGATCACCGGACTACAGGGTGCCACCAAGTAATCCGTTTCTTGCATGCACATGCGCCTAGATTACATCCTACTGACCCGTGTGAAGATAAAGGGCTGGGAGCTAAAAAAGATTACTTATTCACAATTGTTGGGTCTCATATTAGCTGTGTTTCAATCTCCTTGTTGATAAATTGGAAATGGAGCGAGCTACGTTTTAAGGTTTTGTCTCAATATGTCAATCTTAAATAGCCTAGATGCCTCATCGACTGAATGCCCTAGTTTACAGAAGAATTTGATGATGTCTGGTTTCATGAATATGCAATATGTGATTCACACTAATACTAAATCTAAAATGGCTTCAGTGGTTTATTAACCTGACACCAAAAAAAATGACACGGGTCAATAAAGTTACTGTCACCAAAAATACAACCCATAAAGATGCTGAGTCTGTTTAGCTTTAAAAGAATATATTGACGCTCGGTTATTTTGGTCAATAATCCTATCTGAGGCCCATCTTTATCCTTGGCACTGCCTGCATATGAAAAATGAGAAAGAGGTGAGGACATGCATTTTAATCAATTCGCCGTGGCATATTTTAGAGACCCACTTCTCTGTGCAGACACAACTGTCCTAACAATAGACGCTGGTAAGTAATCGGGCATAATTTGTGTTAAAATGTCTTACATAAATAATATAAAAAAAAATCTTAATTTGAACTGTTTAAGCAAATGGATAATTATAAAAAAAAAATATAGTGAGGTATGTTTATTAATTTTTATAGAAATATATTTTATGTGTATAAATTTTAAGTTTATGGAACAAAAAATATAATATGCTTACATTTCATTGCGGAACATAATCTAACCACACATGCAACCAATTTCTGAAGCTCATATTTAGTCTCCATGCGACAGCTTTGTTCAAAACCCAAGGTTTTTAGGATTTACTGTTGCATAAGAGAAAACAAATTCTTGTCAAACTATTGGCAACAAATGGCATTTAATAAAACATCAACATATCAAATTTTCAGTGGTTTTCTGTGTTTTCCTGTTGCATCTGAATGAGGAAGCAGGCTGTTAGTACCTATCCCTTGCACCATGTCGGATCAAGCAGGCTGGATTCTGTAGATGTCAAGGAGGCGAGTGTTTCTGAAGGATGATGGACTTCTAACAAAATGTGTTTGATTGATGGAACTGGAGTCTGGAGTCTGGTTCTGTTCACAAAGTGAATCAAGAGCATGAAAAATTTATGTGTATCCAAGACATACATCCTCGCATTTTAATGCTTTGATAATGAGCTGCTCTGCATATTTCTCTGGCAACCACACGTGAAAGTGGCCACTGAAATCATGCCATTTGGGAGAAACGTAATCCGATAACCTCCTCGGTCCCAAGATGCGGAACTTTTGGTTATAGTTTGGTTTTGAAAAACATAAACTGCTGAATATGCTATAATTATTTTATTTATTTTATTAGCATTTATGATGTGAATTTAAATTTTATGACAAATATAAACAAGTCTTTTTTTTTATTATATTATAAAAAAAAGTTTTTTTTATTTTTTAAAAAGTGTATATATAGGGGGAAAACACACATATTTTTGAGAAATATAGTGTAGTGTAAAGTAAAGTAAAGTAAAATAAAATAAAAAATGCCAGAGTTTGGACCATCATATGTCTTCATATGCTATAACTTCTATATATGCTATAACTAAATTCTATAAACTTTATAGGATCAATATTGTCCATTATGTTCCAAACTTCTTATAAACTGGACAGATTGATTTTAGATTAATTTTAGACTTCTGTGTATTTCTATAAAACTCATAAAATTGTAAATGAATCGGAAAAGGAAATCAGAAAACCTGACCTGATTTTTAAAGTAAACTCTGACACTTTATAGTATAAAGTGTCAGAGTTTACTTTAAAAATCAGGTCCAACCTTCAGAAAGAATCTTCACTACCAAATCTTTAGCACCTGTCGATACTGATAGCGTGTGGATTTCTCCTATAGCAGAGAGCACATGCATATTTAATTATCTTTTACTTTGTGAATCTGTATTTCTTTCTCTTTTTTTTCAAGAACAGGTGATTTCGATTTTCAGAATCACATTACTTGTCAGAAAAATGAGACACATCGCCTTGATAGCCAGTTGTTAGCAAGTGCTTTTGAGCTGGGTGTTTGAAGTTCCCCCACAGAGTTCAGAATGCTTTATCCAGAGATGCAATCAAACGTGACAGCTACTGATCCATCCTCCAAATCAGACATGAGACTTACTGAACATGTTAACAAGCGCTGAATAGCTGTTTTAATTGTCAGAGCCTTTGAAATCCCAGTCAGAGAGTTCTGCAGCAGGTTTTCATACAGAACTTGTGCTCATTCAGTAAACACTTCAAATGACTCAACAAATATGACCTGTGGGACATCTTCTTACTGAATGTTGGATTAAAGTAGTTATGGATATTTTGTCGGTAAAAGGTATCTGCTCCTCATTAAAAAGTTATTTAATCCCCTTTATAAATGTTAATTAAAAAGCTAATCTAATGATTTCTATCCAATAAAAGCTTCTAGAAATTCATTCTGTGTACTCAAACTAGCAGGATATTTTAAAGACAGACTGAATTAACACAAAGAACACCAGTATTTGTAATATTTGAATTCATTTGGTTAATTATGGTGCAATTCCTGATTTATATAATTCCCTCTATGTGGATAATGTGGGGGAAAAAAAGCAATCAGAACGAGCGTGTTAAACCAAAGCTAAATAAATAAATATACAAAATGAATCGTTCTCATTTCGAATAATTTTCTAATACATATTAACATTTCAAGTTGTAGAAATGATAATGCATTATGAACAAACATGAATTAACAATGAACAGTTGCATGCTTATAAATTAACATTAAAAATAAATTATGTAAAGGTATAAATGCATTTATTTTTTTTATTTTTTTTGGCTCAATCCCCAGCAGCACAACACTAAATACACTGTTCTGGAGCTTTCTTGTTTGACACATTCCTAACTCTTCCAGGGAAACAAAGGGGATTTTAGTGCTTTGACTTGACTTTACAGATCAATACATTGTCTCCCCAAGACAACTATCAATGGCATTTGAAGTAGACTAAACACAGGTTCCCCTCAATATCAGCTCAAAGAGTCAACTCTTCCCTAAAACCCTCTTGGCTATAATGGAAAAACAGATGAAACCAATCAAATCCCACCTGACCAGGGCCAGACATGAAACAGGCAAAGACAGAAAAGGAATAAGGGCAATTAACTGGCATGAGAATACTAAAAATGTGTACATTCGTCCTGCCGCTGGTTTAATTTAACTCGGTCTTAATGCGGCAGCTGGAAATAGATTCCAAAACCCTGCAGCACGAAATCAGTTATTTGTTTAGCTTGAGAGAAGCCAACTTTGCAAATATGGTTTGGTTCAAGTGACCGTCCCAATATGATTACTGGTGTCCCGTGGAAGGTGTTTAACAAGCATGCAAGCAAAAAAAAAGCTTTTTCAATTGTTTTTATTCCTTTTAGACTCAAGTATTTATGCATGCTGGGCCGAGGATGAGAATGCTTGCTATGATGGTTGAGATACAGGCATTGCTTTGATGCAGTTGTGTCATATTACAACTCCGAGTGAGATATTACGCTTAAATCAGTCAGGATATTGCTATTATGATGAAAAGGGACAACGGCTAAAAATGCTTGCTTTTCAGGATGTCTCAACATCAACCAGAGACTCGCAGTCAGTCACTGACACATGTGTTTTCATCCGAAGCACAGATATTATTTCACAATGTCATTTTTTTTTACATTAAAACCTGACACGATATATCAAAATTGAAACAAAAGCAACGTTGAACAGTTTCATATATTTAACCTTAAGTCACTGGTAGTTAAGCAATTATTTTTTGAATGTAAGAAGTTCCTGCACCTATAAAAAGTCACAATTTTGAGTAAAAGGTTTCCAGGGAGGATTCTGATTGGGAAATGGAAAATAAAATGTAGTGTAATTAAGCTACACATTCATTACCGATAACTGAATAAAATAATAGGCAGCCTGAATTGATTTAATGAAAATGCATTTTACACAGCGTCCCATTACTTTGTGCCATGTTTATAACATTGTTTTAAATGCTCCGCTTGAGATTATCCGAAAAGGCCAACCTAGCATCTGTTAAACCACTAACAGCAATAACAGCTATGCTCTGCCAAAGTGAAAGAGAGAGAGTGAGCATTTAATATCTTAGGCTAAACCAAGTCCATGCTTGTTTCAGTTCTTAACACTGCGGTAGAAAACAATAACAAAAATTGCCCATGAATGCACTTAGGGAAAGTATAAATTGAAGCTCTTACACTGAAAGTGTATCGGCATTGTTAAAACTCTAATCTTATTATATTTAGAATGAATAAAATGGATTGGTTTATTTGAGTTTATTTTTTATACATAAAGATTAGATCTTAGAAAGGCAAGACATAAGCTGGTCACATGAGGACATATGCTAAACATCAGGAAATCTCTCTCAATGACTAATACTTTACTAATGACACGGCAGCATCATGCTTTTAGCTGGTAATATTATGCTTTAGAGAATCTCTGTTAATGTTTAATGTTTTAGTCTGGACAGTTGTTTGATTTGAAATGTTAAATGGAATTCATGAAGGATGTTTTTAATGTATGCATTTTTTAATTTGCATATATGATTGAAGATGAAACTTTCCGTAAATTCACTTAAAAGCAAATCCCATGAATGTGGCATTACAAAAGTATCCATTCAGAATTTTTCATAATATTCTTTTGTAACATTTCTGAAAAATGTTTAAAATTAATGGAAGAAGAAAAAATAGAGCTGTATCAGAAATGCATTATTTTACACTAGCATTAGAATGATTACATTATTCAAGAAGGAAGAATTAAATGTCAATAAACACATTTATGTTACATTGTTACTATTTCAAATGCTGTTCTTTTAAAAATGTTATTCATCAAAAAATCCTGAAAACAAACAAAGCATAAAAGTTTATTGAACAGCAAATCTGCATATCAGAATGATTTCTTACAGATCATGTGACACTGAAGAGTAATGCATCATAGAAATAAATAACATTTTACAATATATTCAAATAGAAAACAGTTTAAATTGTAATAATAATATTTCACAATATTACAGTTTTTACTTGTAAAAAAACACTAGAAAACAGTTTAAATTGTAATGCACAAAAAGTGTAATGCTTTCATGCAGTGCAGTCAGTTTAAAACTTTATGAGTGCAGTCGTGATAAAACCACATGACCAAATAGATCTTGGTAGCCTACACTATTAGACATTTTGACTTTTATTATTAGTGATGTAATGATATTACCAAATAATGGCAATATTTAATAGCGCAATGCAGACAGAAAAAACAACAACAAAAAAAAAACATTTAGCACAGCTTGTTTGTGAGCATCTTCATTGGCTGCTCTTTTCCATTAGTCACCTGGTGGCCATACAAAACATAATGCAATTGCTACTAGTTTTTTCCACCAGTCCAACGTCTGCGAGGGTTATTAAGGATGTAAATCAAAACACGCTGCAATGCTGCGTGAGTATAGCTCTATAAATAACCCTTATGTAATTAATTTGACTTATTTGGAAGGAAACAATGTGACTCATGCAATCACGGAGCACACCATTATGGCAAATTAGCTTTGTAGTGCGTGACACTCACCTCCTTACAAAAACAAGACTCAGACAGGCGCTTTATAAAATAAAGTTTAATAATAATAATAATATAATTGTATTATACACACTGCGTGTCCAAACTGGAAAAAAAATGCAATAGTTTGTTTGCTTGTTTGCTTAACAAACACGTAACCACCTGGATTCCACGGCGGCACTGATCCCAAACATACAGTTTAATGCATAATACTGTTTGATGTTAAGTACAAAGGTTTGGCCGCCTAAAGGGACAGCGGAGATTTAAAAAATGTTAATTGCATGAGAAGTTCCCTTTTCCCTCTGCCAGCTGTTCGGGAGGAGGGAAGCACAGGGTGGTGGCAGACAGACAACAACGTCCATGCTGATTCGGCAACAGCAGAATGGAGTCTTTAGCCAATCGGCCAGAGGCCGTGGCAAATTTGAGCTGCTCGGAGCACAGTGTGGTGAAAATGAGCAAACTATACTGGTGGCCGTTTGATAAAGAAAGCCCGAGGAGGTAAAGCACAAGGGAGCCATAAAACGAACTCTCTCCTGTCTCTTATGTATCATTAATATAAGTGTCATATGTGTTTTATTTCAAATTTGTTCGGTCTAATAAAGACACCGTTTTAAAAAAGTCGTATACTCTGCTTTCCACTAGCTATTACTCAAGCCACGATGACACGCAAGATCTTGCCTGGCCACCTTTCCGCACGTAAACCCGCTTCACGTCACCTTTTCCCTGGGTCTGCCACCGGTACTCTCTGTTCTTTCTCTCAATCCCCCTTTCGTCTTGCTCTCTCTCTCTCTCTCTTGTTCTCACTCTTTTCAAATTGAGACGACAAGATAAGCGATTGCCACAGCTACAGCTGCCTGCTGCTCATTGATAAAACCATATCTAATCCGTCTTGGGCTCCCTACGCCTCCGATGCACTCCTCTCACAGTCTCAGAGTCTGTCAACTATCTCTCTTTTTGAACTCTCAACCACGGCGTCAGCTTTTATCAGTGAACTTTTGGGCTAGGAAATGGGGAGCAAATGTGTCCTCGTCGAGCACACATTGGGGGTCCCATCACGCTCGAGGAGATGACGTCAGCCTTTTCTCTGCCATTTGACGCCATCTCCAACCGCTCTTGTGCTGCTGATTATAAATAAATGACATGATTTTTATCAATCTGGCTTTTTCACAACAGCAAATAATCTTGGGATGAAAGTGCATGATGTATTTTTCATTTTAAGCAGCATTGGATTGCTCATGTTTATTCATGAGGCTGTCAGTTTGGAAGCTTTCAGGTTTTTTTCAACTTGTGCTTTGACAATAGAATAAATGATATATTTTGTGTACAAAGAATAGTATGCTTGAACGGATGAAGTTGAAGTGAAAAGAAACAGTGCGATAAGAAGATTGACTTCAGAATTCCCTCTTGTATTTCTCGTATATCATTTGCTGTCTGTTGTAACTGAATTACCTGAGAGCAATTTAGCCTCCAGATAGAGGGGAAAAGAAATATATTACCAAAAAATTTAAAAAAAGTGTCCACTTTGCCAATTAACCCAGTTCCCAAATGACACGAACGTCGTGCTCCCATTTACAAGGCTGATTTTATGAAGCCTGAGATGCATCCATCGCAGAATATTAATGAGCCACAGAGCAATCACTTAGCATATGCAAATCACTGCTAGTGTTATAGTTTGTTCCCTTCTACAAGATGATGCACAAGAGTGGCCCATTACCAAACCTGTTGTTATCTTTCAGTGCATGAAAAATAGTACACAAAAAATTACAAGGATAGATATGAAATTATTAGTGTTTTGAGTTTTGTGTTTATTTGTTTGAGTGCATGTGGGGTGTGTTATATTATAATTTAATTGTATGTAAGTAGTACTAAGCCTAAAAATGACTGTAATATTTTCAAACATCAAAAATACATTACTAGAAGAAACAATTCACCCAAAAATGAACATTCTGTCATCAGTTACTCATCCTCATGTTGTTCCAAACCTGTATGAATTTCTTTCTTCCGTTGAACACAAAAGAATATACTTTGAAAAATGTTGGTAACCAAACAATTGACGGGAGTCAATGACTTCCATAGTATGAAAAAAAAATATAATAATAATTAATTAAAAAAAGTCAATGGCTATGTGTCAACTTGCTACTATAGTTGAGGAGTAACTAGCTAAAATTACTTTTTACAAAATGAAGCAGTGTGGTGTCACATTTTATTGTGCATAAAGCTTAGAAATAATCAAACATGTTTTACAGAATATCTCTCTCTTAAAGGGACAGTTTACCTGCAAATGGAAAAGCTGCTCACCCTCAAGTTGCTCCACACTCATAAGATTTCTGTTTTTTAAAGAAACTTGAGAGATTTCTGATCAACACAAATACATCAAATATAGCAAATGAAAGATCAGATGTGAATGCTTGAAGTGCAAGAGCAAACCTCATTGTTTTTTTTTTTTTTGTTTTTTTGCGCCCAAACATTTTAGCTTCTGTTGACGATATTTTATTTGCTCTATGTATTTGCATTGATCAGTGTTGTTTACATGTGAATAAAAGCCTAAATTAAACTTGTTAATTATATGAAGGGATCATATTTCTTCAGAAGACTTGGATTAAACTCCTTGATTCATGGTTTGATTTTGCGATCTCTTTATGAACTTTTTGAAGTGTGAACGTTTTTGTGGAATGGCTTTCAGTGGAGGAACGGAAATCATTTAGTGTTTCAAAGATGAATGAAGCTCTTTGAGGTTTGGAATGACATGAGGGTGAGTAAATGATGACAGAATTATAATTTCTGGGAGGAGTCGGACTAACCCTTGAAATCACTTAGGGGTGTCCAGTTCCTCTGATTCATCTGGTTCATCTTTAACAGATCAGTGATCAGTTCAATAGTTCAGTGATTTAGTTGAATCATCACTCAATGTTGTTCCCAAAACTCAAATGAAACTCAAACTGTACAAGTCTTTTCACATCTTCCTTTTGCAGTGAAATAAACTTTTAGTTAAGTAGGCCTGTTTATTGCTTTGTTTTTAATTCACTTGCATAAATGCCATTGTTGTTTAGTTTTATTAGCTTAGCGTTTAGTGTAAATTTACACTTAATTATTTTAATTGTGTCGCCCCAGTATACTTACTATTTTTGTGCCAGACAAATACTGCTCATGAATTATATATTCAGATAATTAAATAATTTATAAAAAGTATGTCTCTTTATATATACAGTACACACACAGTCAGCTGAAGGCTGGAGAATCACACAACTACACACACACACACACACACACACACACACACACACACACACACACAACACACACACACACACACACACATATATATATATATATATACATATATATATATATATATATATATACACAAACCTTATTTTTACTTGCACACAAAGTAAAAAAAAAATAAAAAATCCAGTCAAAACATTTTAAATGGAGATATGTGTTTGCATGCATAGAAAAATAATACTGGGATTTAAATGCATGGATAGAGCTCGGTTTGAGAGAACATGTTGCATTATCATAGACAGAAGGCCGGTTCAACAACAGCTAATCTAAGAGCAAAGACTGGCCATCATGTGTATGTAAATAGCTTGGCGGGAGTATAGCTGAAGAAATGCATTCATTCTTACACAACACTGTGAGTGGCATAGCTCTGCTGCAGTGCAGAACTCAAAGACATCTGAGCATCAGTCAGAGACGCTACTGTCTCATTTATGGACCAGACAGAGAGAATATCTGCAGGTGTATGCAAGCCAATTTATTTCACTCCCGTGCTTTTTTCCCTCAAACTTGTGTTGCCTCAAACAATATGAATAACTTTATGGTAATTCAGCCATATTATTGATGTGTAAGCCAGAAAGAGATGAAGAGATCTGTGCTGATCACAGTCCCCCCACAGTTTCCTCATGATGATGCCGAAATGAACCCTGGAATCAAAGGATCCACCAGCCGCACCGGACCGTCCTACGATATTTCAGATACTAAGGCTTTACATCCCCGGGTTACGATGAGAATCAAACACAATGACTGCTTTATATGCTGCATGATGAAGAAGATCTACTAAGCTTACATTCACAAAGACCAGTCGGTCATACTAATGGCCGTGCATTATAGAGTAGCCCGGCAGTAAATACTAACCAGCTCTTTTGCGCCTCATTAAACAATAACAACTTGAGCAAATAAACACACTCCCTAAACAAGCATTATTTGCTCCGCAAAGCACTATTGCAGAGGGCAGCATAATGTTCACTTAGCAGCAATGTGCCCTATAAACTGTGTGCATTTCTGATCCTGTACCAGCGAAGACGGAAAAACAATCCAAATCAAATATTTCTAGGGAAAAAGTAGTGATTTCTGGGATCAGATCTAAATGAATAGACAGCACTTGAACGGGAGTAGATGTCCATTGATTTGAAGCATGAAACACAAAACTTGTGTGGAAATACACAGTGCTGATTCAATCACAACATGGAGAGTTCGGGGTCATATGCATTAATATTTTTTCCTGAGAAAAAGAAAAACAGTTACAGATATTATTTTTCTTTTTCTTATTTTCATTTTCTTTTGTGTTTTTACAAAAACAAAACAAAAAA
The DNA here is from genome assembly GCF_018340385.1 of Cyprinus carpio. Classification (NCBI taxonomy): domain Eukaryota; kingdom Metazoa; phylum Chordata; class Actinopteri; order Cypriniformes; family Cyprinidae; genus Cyprinus; species Cyprinus carpio. Next base: position 24,796,605 of record NC_056585.1, on the reverse strand, counting down.
AATCTATTTAGTCATGGAAGTTTTTTTATTTCTTAGTATTTTTCTATCTATCTATCTATCTATCTATCTATCTATCTATCTATCTATCTATCTATCTATCACACACTTTTCAAATATCATACCTTCTTTTCTAATCTATCTATTTTTTTATCATTATTTTTTACTAAAACTATCTATAGATTATTATCTATCTCACAATAAAAAAGCCTTTTTGTTCATTTTTATTGTAAAGAATATTTCAATAAAAGTAAAATTTTTTTACACAAAAAGTAACAAAGAAAGAAATTAATCATTAATGACACAGTAACATTTTTTCACAAATTATTAAATATTAACAGATATGAATAGATTTCAACATGAAGTGAAGTGATGTGACATTCAAATAAAATAACCTTTTAAATATTTCAGAATATTACTGTTTTAATTTTTTTTGATCAAATAAATGCTTCCTTGTTGAGCTTAAGAGACTTGTTTCTTGAATATATAATCTTACTGACCCCAAACCTTTAAACAAAAGTGTATAAATCAAAGTGCTAGAAGGATAGATAAAGAATTAATAAATGAGTTTAAATGTGATATAAAAACATTGCTTAGCAGTTTATCAGGCTTGGCTAAATGGAGGCCGTCACAGTCGTGTCCTCTGCCATTTGCTCGCGCTGCTGCTGAAAATGTGCTGGTAAAGGACAGCGGTCAGTACTTACTGGACTCGGGGTCAGAGTTGCCGTCACCCTCAGTGCGGCTGTTCGGTGAGGTCTGTTCATAGTACTCTTCCTGAGGGAAGCCCAAGGGCAGAGGCTGGGTGATGCTGGCACTGCTACTGGGCTCCTGCTCTCCAAGCCCGCTGTCACTGCAGCTCTCCTGAGAGCCGTCCGGGAGGTGAAAGGTCACGCGGCGTTGCGTCTGCTAAAATACACACACACAAAAACACACAGCAGTCAAGCTGAGAAGGCAGTGGCTTCAGGCTTTCAGAAAGGACCAGGAGGCTTCATTTTAGAATATTTGTTCCTGTGCATCAGAATCACAGCTCTGCACCTGCAGCTGTATGTGTTTTAAAATTAAAAACATTTAAAATGTCTTTTTTTAATCAATGCAGAAAGTGAAAACATAAATGTTATCTTAAAGTTGAAGTGTTTAATATTTAAATCACTAGTATCACCAATGGAGTCACAAAAAAAAATTATAAAAATAAAAATAAAGCAAGAACAGGAAAAAGATATTTCACCATGTACGTCTAGGAACTATTTCTAGTTAAATAAAAATAAAGCAAGAACAGGAAAAAGATATTTCAAGGTTGATTATGTTCTATTGACATATTTATTGTACTAGTGTAAATAAATATTCTGAGGAATAATCAAAATCACATAAAACAAAATATGGGGTAAATAAAATAATAAAAAAAAAAGTGGGGGGAGGCTCAATCGGTTTGAAAAAAGTAAGCAAATAATAAAATTACTTAAAATAACAAACATAATACATACAAAAACAATTTAAAAAAGGTTTACTCGAATAAAACTGGTTATTTATTGCACATATCAAGCACAGGTATATGAAAAAATCACAAACCTAAAATACTAACACATTTTGAGAGTGGAGTGTGCTGCATGGTGCCAAAGTTATTATATTGCCAAGTATCATTGGAAGGAATAAACAAAATCACATGAACATAAACTTCAGTTATGAGATGACTGTCAGCAAGAATGGCAAAGTATCATTTGATCCATTTTAATAAAATCGTTCCCGTCACTACTTGAGACACCGGTTCTACTCGGCTGCTCCGCCAGGAGAGAGCGGCTGAATATCGGAGCCTCGGTTTCTCCCTCTAAGCATTGTGTTTCTGATTGATAGAGACTGCCCGCAGTCATGCAAACTAGTGATTCTTTTTCACAAGGCTCCACTGCTTTCGACCCACTGGCCCGATTTAGTTGGCGGAGTAGGATGTGGATCAAGTAGCTTTAACCAGGCAGATCTGGGAAAACTATGTAGATTTTCTTGTTCAAAGGGAGGGAACTTCAGTTGTTAGAAGTGGTGTGTAAGTTTGTCTTTTTGCGGTCTGTTCTTTTTGTTTGAGGTGAGATTTTTGCAGTGGTCTTGAGTTGCTTTTGGTGGAGTCCTTATAAAACAGGGCGCCTTTATCTTCTTCATCATCTAATATCACATTAGACTCTAATATGCCAATACCAGTTTATTTGCTTTTACATATTTATGCCAAGGATAGCCAGTGACATTATTATAGCCAAAATGAAAGGCAAAGCAATTGAATTCACAAAGCCAAATTCACTGCAAAGAATAAAAGCCATAATACTGAGATACTGATGTGATTGTGTTTGTTTTTTATGGCTGTGAGTATTTCATTTATATGAGTATTCAAATTTGACTGGAAATAAAAAATACCTAAGATATATCCATGCACTATCAGTATCAAATACGCTTTCTATTAAAACTCCAGTTGGAATTAAAAACAAAAATAAACGCAGAACATATTTTCTTATGCATTGCAAAATGAAATCAAGAATCAAAAGTTAATCATTACCACATGCTCTCAAGAGCTCTAGGGTATTTAAACCAGCCTTTTTTTGAATGCTTCTCTTCTGTCACTATGATACACAAATAAAGGCCTTATTGTGATATTTGTGAAAGCAGAGAAAAGGAATAGTTGTGTGTAAAAATAAATACATAAATAAACCAAAAAAAAAAAAAAAAAAAACCTTGGCGCTAATAAAGAGCATGTGTTTCCAAAAGCAAAATACACATCTCCAAACCACTTACTATTTAATTTAAGGACAATTGGTGGATTGACAAAACAAAATCCTTACAGTTGGCATGCTGAATGCAAAGTTGTGAAGGTTCATTATAGTTTCAGTTTCTGCCACATCAGAAGCATTTTCAAAACTGAGAAATAAACAGAACGTTGTCAAGAATATCAACCATTCCTCATAAGTTATGTACTTGGTTTGTTGAAACACACCCACACACCCACCCACACACACACACACACACACACACACACACACACACACACACACACACACACACACACACACACACATATATATATATATATATATATATAGGTTACAAGTTAAATATATTATAAAGGAATATGGGCCACACTATATTTTAAGGTTCAATTCTTGCTATTAACAAACCATTAACAATGAGTTTTGCCTCAATAAACTGCTAATTTGCTGCTTATTAATAGTTAGTAAGGTAGAATATGGTCATGCAGAATATATGCTTTATAAGCACTAAGAAACAGCCAATATGTTAATAATAGGCATGCTAATAAGCAACTAGTTAATAGTGAGAAATGGTCCCTATACTAAAGTGTTACCAGCATATGTACATCTCAGGGCATTATATGCATTTTTTCCCCCTTTTTTGTGCTCATCAGTTCATTTTAAATGGCTCTATGGATCGACAAATAATTAAAAATGAAAAAAAAAAAAAATATACAAAATATTCCATCTAGTCTTTAATTTAGCCATCATTAAAGCTTTATGGATAAAAGAATAAGCAAATGATGATTAAAATAATTTTAGATGTAGTATATCACATCACGCCATGGGCATCCCAAATGTAAAAACGGTCTAAAGCGATATTACGTTAACAATTAGCTTGAAAACATTCAACTTATTAAGCATTTATAAATGACAGCAAGAGTGATGCAGATCTAAGACTGCTGTCAAATGTTATATAGTACTACTGTCATCAGCTATCTGGGGTTTTCTAAGGTTAATTTCTCGCTTTAATTATTAGGTTAGTCAATGTGCTTTCACAACTCTGCTGCAGAAAGCAGCTTCTGACCTCTGAGTGTGATGTTAGGTGGTTCATCTCTGATCTGAGCTGACAGAACAACAGATTGTCGCTGGGGAATTATGCTATCTATAATTCAGAGGCCATGCAGTCGCAATAAGGCATAAACTGAACTTTTCATGATCCTGTTTAAAATAAACCATACATTAGCTGGCTTGATTTGCATATGTAAAACAGTTTATTTGCTGCTTTTGGAATGTAAAGTAACATGCATATGATCACCAAACATGTCTTGTACATGTCTTGTCTCCTTATTTGGGAAAAGAGGCTAGCTGGATTCATTAGAAGCCTGGAGTCTTGAATAAGTTATCAGTAACTGCATATGAGAAGTTAAAAGCTATTTTATTTGCTCTTATTTCCTTTTCTCTCTTTTTTTACTGAATACTTAATCAGGATCTGATTTGAATCATCATAATGCCCCTTAAGGGAAATTCATTGCAATTTAGTTCTGTAAGGATGACAACAGTCAGCTGTCCAGAAATGTGCACAAATATCACTTTAATGCTTTTAATTGCTGTGCTCATTCCTAATCTACTGTCTAATTGATTAAATACAGCTGTCAAGGACATTTCAGGAGAATTTACAGCCACAAGGCTCCACTCTCTATTATATGTCTAAATGGACCGCAAAAAGCAAATGAAAAAGACACAAGAACACTTAAATGTTAACTGTGTGTTTTTTAAAGACATTACATACGAATACTTTCAATGCAGACCACATATTTGTTCCTAAATTGTACATGCATGTTTTTGAATGTCTGAATACACTTAAAAAAGTTTTTAAATCTAAAACATAAACCATTTTGCTTATTTAGACCACTTCACTTTCATGAAACATTCAGAAAAAAACAAACAAACTGAATCCAAATGGGACTAATATCTTATTCATGGTAACACTTTAGTTTAAAGACTAACGATTAGTATTAACTAGTTGAAGCACATATTGCATTAATGTTTTATTCTGCATGACCATATTTTAAATCCCTTATTCCCAAACTGAACAACTACCTTACTAACTATTAATAAGTAGCAAATTAGGAGTTTACTGATGCAGTAGTAGTAGGTAATAGTGAGAAAAAACTAAAGAATAAGCAAAGTTTATATTAACATACTATTTATTTAAACTGAAAAATTCCATGAATTCCATAAACACTTAAATGATTTGTAAATTTTGGGAGATGTTTTAATGTCTGTCTTAACATATGCAAACGTCTGTGTGTCATCTCTCTTGTCTTCATATGGGTTAAGGTGTGCACGTATTGTGAAACATTATCACTTGTTTAAAGACCCATGCCAGAAATCCATAAAACAAACACAAGCTGCTAGAGGAGATACCAAGACCAAACAAAGCCTGTCCAACAGGATAAAACATCACCATCAGAAGTATGTGTATAGAGATAAAAAAGAGGAGAAATAAGCCAAGTTCTGTAACAAGCCAACTCCTGCCAAAGCCCCTCGCTGGTGGCGACCCAGACAATGTGCAGATGGGGCTGGATTGCTCACTGAGAGAATTAGATGGTGCTTATATTTAAATGAAGAAGAGGGAAGGAGAACATCAGCTGCTCTGCTCCAGAGGGAAGTTACAGATCAGTGCACCACCATGTCCTTTCTTCCAGGCAAAGTCACAACATCGCTGTTATTCAGAAAGAAGCCAGGTATCTGTGGACCACCAACCACACACTTTTGTGTGACAAACAGTCACTGTTTGGGATTTACAAGCCAAAGCTGCACGTCTATACAGAGGGTTAATACGATCTATAAAAACAAGCTGTGAAAAACCTAATTCCGTCTGCATTGTTTAACAAACAGGATCTCAGGTGCTGTGTTTCCTTCAGTTTTCAGAAGGAAAAGAGATTTATCAACATACTGGGTATGTAAAATGCGGTTTTGATATAGCAGACATTTACTTACTTTGAAGAACAGAAATAAAAAGCAAAATAACATTTACTTCTGTTAAAAATATATTTAATAATATAACATAACAAAACATAATATAATATGAACATGCATATTTATTTATTTAAATATTATATTATATTACATTTTTAGAAGGGATGAACAATATTGGATTTTGCCAAAAACGATAATTTCCAAATCATTTTGGCCGATATATATTAATAACTGAATTTTTGTGGTAACCTTAACATTTTATTTTATGATTTAACATTTGTAAATGGTCTAAAGGAAGAGAGTTGTAAAATTCTGAAAATATTTCAGAGCTCATAATTTGTTTAAAAAATATAACATAATTACACATTAATGAATAAATCAGTAGGTATATATATTATTTAATTTAAGTGTCATGTCATTTTTGTTTGTTTTTGTAAGCTATAGCTTCTGACCTTTACATCAAAACATACACAGACTTTATGGCCTTAGTTACTGCTTTATTTAATCAGAAACACAGTCTAAATATTATTTGTGTGTTTTGCTTTCATTTTATTAGAAGTAGGCCAACAGCGCCCCATACGGAGTTAAAACTCCTTACCGAGCAGGCATTAGGACCCGGGGGAGGCTGCGCTGCTGCTAATTGCTATGTTCTATTACTGTTTACTCTATCATACACCGAACGCATATGTGTATTCTTAGTTTAAATGCAGCGATCCAAAACAGTGAATCCAGTCACCACTCAGGCAAAATACAAGAATGAGCCACAATGCTGACATCGAATCGCTAGCATACCCTGAGCACATGTGAGTTATTCCTCTTATCGGCAAGACATGTCGGCTTCATTTTTCATGTCTGATGCAGATATTTACATTAAAAGTCATTATCGGCCGATTCTGATGTTAGTCCGATAATATCGTGCATCCCTAATTATTAGCAGTGGTAAATGTTATTAGCAGTAGTAAATGTAATTTATTTCACAATATTTTGTGTGTGTGTGTGTGTGTGTGTGTGTGTATATATATATATATATATACATATACACACACACACACACACACACACACTATTTCAAATAAGTGCTGTTTTTTTCTTCTTTCATTTTGAACCTTTTATTCATCAAAGAAAACCAGAATAAAAAAAACAAAAAACAAAATTGGTTTCCACCAAAATACAGAATAGCACAACTGTTTTTAATATTGTTAATTAAAATAATTTCTGAATTTTTTTTATTACCTCACAGAATTACTGTTTATATTGTATTTTTGATCAAATAAATGCAGCATTAGTGAGCATAAGAAACTTCGTTAAAAACATAAAAAAAATAAACGCTAATGTGTATTTCTGTAAATTTTACATATATATATATAAATTGGTTCTAAAAAGCTCTATGTATTAAATATGAAAATATTCTTCTATGGCATCACAAAAGCACCTTCGTTTCTAAGAGTGCCCATGAATAGGCTAACAAATATGTGAGTGCTCACGTGGAGTGACCCCGCGAGCTGCTGCAGTTGCTTCCCATCATCCCAGCTCTGCAGATACAGGCAGGGGTGATCTCCAGCAGTGGAGTACCGTGAAATAGCATTATGGTTAATTTTCTCGTTTGCTGCTGCTCATGAACCAGTAAGGAACCAACAGCCATCTCTCCAGATCTGCGCACAAGCTCAGCTCAGAAACATGAGCCGCCTCTCCTCATTTTCACTCGCTTCCTGCAAATAAACTGAACATTCAAGGCCTGAACACAGTGATATGCTTGATTTTGAGACTGGGGAGATGTTGTTTTAACCCTTTTGCTTTGACCCAAGTTCTACAAAACCACAAAAACAACAAAATGAATCATTAGATGAGCCCTAAATCAAACCACATGTGTTTTGCAAAATGAATAAATGAGGTATGTTCTTAAAAAAAAAAAAAAAAAATACAAATGCAAAAAAGACAAACGACCAGCGAGTGCAAAGGTCATTGACAGACTTGTAGGTTCTCATCAGCTGAAGGTGAAACGCTTTGTCTTGTTTCTCATTTTGTTGCCAAAGGGCTCAGTGAAGTATGTGAGTAATGACACTGAATTTAGAACAACGGAGATTAGTTTTAAGAACATTGCTTTCATGGTACCGCCGCTCACAGGGACAGCAGGTTATGACTACACCTCAAACGATTAAAAAAAATACACGGCAGCAGTGTTCAAGGGATTTGAAGTTGACATGGATGGCCGGCTTGAGAGCAACATAATTAACTAAATGCCGAAGATTACAGATCGCTCTAATCATAACTTTGTGCACGCTGACCCTGGGTTAGCACTTCATGATAATGAAAAGATCATCCATGCTGGGGCAAGCACTTCAGAAACAAAAAAGACCATCTCCAGCCCTGCCGAAAGCCCCTTCCACGCATCAAGAACACTGATTCACCAGGCATTTGCAAGTGACATTTGCTCAGAATAACATTTGCTCTTTTGATGGAGCAGAATCAGAAAATTGCTTGTTAAATCTGTTGTAGTTCTGACAAGAGCTGATGAAAAAACAAGAACAACTGTCAGTTCATTAGGCATGTGATGGCCAAGGCACTGAAGTCATTACACTCTAACTGTCCTGAAATTTTAAGCAAACCAGAGGTTACTAATGAGTGTGAGTCATTCAAAAGTGCAGGATTTTTTGATGTACTGAATCATTAAAATTGGAGTTCTGTGGCTTTTGGTCCATCTGTATTAGCTTTGACGCCAAATACACTAAATTTAAATGTTCATATGGGATATATGCATTTGAAATTACAGTCTTTCTCAATTGCTTCCCAAACAACAAGGCTGCCCACTGCTCTGTTTGTTTGTCCACAGTGTGTGTGTGTGTGTGTGTGTGTGTTCACTACTCACTGCTGTGAGTGAAATGCTGAGCACAAATTCTGAGTATGGGTTACCTTACTTGGCTACACGTCATGTCACTTGTGGGAAGAAGATGGAAAAAAGATACCGATGACTCAGCCTGCACTGCAGTTTTTTTGTCCAATCAAATGGCTTTCTATAATGTCCCACCCCCTTATACCAACTGCAACCTACTAGCAAAGAGCAAACCAGGGTTAATAGCTTTGGTTTAACTAAAGTCTAAAAAACAATAAATAAATGACAAGCCCTTTGACAGGTCCTGCTCGAGCATCCTGAGTTAATAAGAACGTCAACATGGAAAGGAGAGCTGCTCGTCAAGCCATTTCACAAGGTCTTTTGAAGAACCTGATTCATGTTATTTCTAGAAGTCTCTCTTTGCTCACAATGCTTTTAAACTGCTGCATTTCTTTCAAAACCTGCTCTGAAATAAATGTGTAATAATTTTATTCATGCACTGGATGACTGAAATAGTTTAAATATTTTATGTTCAGCAAGTCTGGGTTCATTTAATTAAAAATATAGTAAACACAGTAATATTGTGATTTTAATTTTATTTTACTATATTTTAAAATGCAATTTATTCCTGTGATGTAAAGCTGAATTTTCAGCATCATTACTTCAGCATGATCCTTCAGAAATCATTCTAATATGCTGATTTCATGCTAAAGAAACTTTCTTTATTGTCACTTTTGATCAATTTAATGCATCATTTCTGACCTCTTACTGACTCCAATCATTGGGAACTATCATGTATACTACTATGTAGCTTAAGTGTCAAAATGCATTTGTGCCTGAAAACATTTTAGCATAAAATGCTAGTGCCTTTTTAAACATCAAAAGAGAAGGCATTCATTTGATGTGTTGATGCAAGAATTTCATAACAACAAAATAAAAGTAATAAAATGAAATTCTGTTTAATTAAGTGTGTAGGCAACCTCAGGCACAGTTTTTTTTTTTTTTTTTTTTATACAAGTGCAACTTGTGACAGTTCTTCTTAAGAGAGAAGGTCAAGATCACTGCCCTAAGCTTTAATATAAAGTAAATTCAGATTAGAGTTTACGACAGGCTCTCTGCAGCCTAGACACTTTGGCAGTGGGGTTAAAGGGATTAGGCAAAGACTGTTAATGAGGACAGTTGTCCTTTGCTCCAATTATTGTCCAGTAACAAAGCAACATGTGCTTTAGACAGCCGCTATGAAGGAGCTTTTCTTGAACTATATTTATGGAGTTGAGACACAGCTCCCAAAATTAGACCCCTATGTATTGATAAGCCACATCACACGTATTTACCTCTGCGAAAGTGTTTCTATGGGTTCTGCATTATGTGTCTGATTACGTATTGATTTTGGTGGTGGAGCAGAGTGAGTCTGCAGTCAGCTATGATTACAGCATTAGCAGGTTGACAGAGCTTGTGGTGGAATACATTCTCTGCTCTATGTGAACCTCAAATCAGGACTTCACAGGCAGTCATTGACAGAGATGAAGACTTTCGTGCATGTCACGGGTAGAACTGCATATCAAATGAAGCATCAAAAATTAACAATAAATTGTGACATGCCTCCAAAACGAGAACAAAAGACGCCTGCAAGGCAGCAAAATAGCATTCTCTCCCGAGGGACTCTGTAATAGCTCAGGAAGAGATAACGTTGTTTAATTTTTAATCACAGATTGTGTTTTCTTTGTTTCGAGGATAATAAATGAGCAATTTGATATTGAAAAGAAAAGCAGGATTGTGATGTCGCAGTAGCAACGGTGATGAAGAAATGGTGAGGACCACGGGATGTAAGAATGACGGTTGCGTCTTTTGATCCGCTCGTGAACGGAAAGCAAGCATTTGTGTCGACAAATCAACAATTCACACAGAGAAATGGGCCCGTGTGCTTTCGTAACAGAGGTCGGACGCATTAGCCGAGCATACGGGATGGGCTGACTGATGTGGCCTGTCAGGTCTTCAAGGCTTCAGACAACGTGGCTACACAGTAGCGTGGGACAACGGCGGCGAAAAGCACCCCTTCAGACGCCACCGACGTAATTGCTTCTGTCGTGGAAAACAACTAAGATTCATCAAGGCAATTAAATATTTACACGTTGGCCTCTGGTATACCCATTTAAAACAAGATGTAGATCTCAACATGGAACAACGTTATATCTTCTGGCAGTGTTAGAAGTGGAACGGCTCCTACAAAGTTTCACATTCAGCCAACTACCATTACACGAGTTGAGCTCCAAGACAAGAACACACTGGGAATGGGACGGCCAACTTTGGTGTCAAGATGAACAATATGGAACGTGTGGTAGATGGTCTTAAAAAGCATATACTTGTTTTTACTGTAGATAGATGGTTCCATTCAATTTGGAAAGTAGGCTAAGGATAAAGCCTTGCTTGGTGGTGTTTAGCCCCATAAACAGATTAATAACTAATGCTTTCACAGTAGGGCTGGGCAATATTGAAAAATCGTATCTTGGTATTTTTAGGCTGAATGGCGACGTACCATATATATCTCGGTATTTCTACAAAGTGGGCTAAATGTACTGTTTTCTCTGCACACCATGGCTAAATTAAGCTTGCAAAGCACTTTATTTCAGGGCAGAGGACTTTTCAGGCTGTAAAGGTTTTCGTGGCTGGGTTTCAAAATGTTTTACACTCTTTGTACTGCAGTAGATGGTGCTGCTGTAAATGGTGCAAGAGATTTGAAATATTTCCACTTTTGGATGCAACCTAATTATGACAGATGAAAGGCTTTTGCACTTTTGGATGGCATTTGATTTTCATTTTTTAGATGTTTTTGCTTTTTATGTACATATTTTATGCTTTTGCTGCTCATCTTTTAGATCTAAATAATCTCCAAATAATTTAACTTTTGATCATATATATATATTGATAATATATATTTTATCTTTTTATTTTATGTTTTGTTATTATTGTTTTTTTTGATTATTTTGATGGATTAAATAAATAAAATTGTTTGGAGGACAAGATAGGTAGCTAATAGGGCAATAAAATTTAAAAAGGGTAACTTGTTTACAAGCTGTACCTTTTGCCACAGTGACATCTTTTGTACCTTATTTCTGAGAGTGTAAAATAATTCGGAAAGCAGCAGTTAAAATATAAACATTACATGCTTTTAAAGCACAAATAAAAATGTAAAAACAAAATAAATTAAAAATACTAATAAAACAGCTTTACAACATTTACCAAGAGAATACACACATGAAATGAAAGTTATGCTCAGAGAAAACCACATCTCAAACAGAACAGCGTATGTATCAGTGCACATATCTTTCAGAGCACTTGACATGGCAAGCTGCGTTCAACTATTTGTTTATAAAGTGAATTTAAAGCATATAATATAATTTGGATTATGCACTTTCCCCACAGCAACTTGCTCCATGTACTCACAAATTTTCAGATGCACTCGCAACATCACACTATTGTATCAATATAAACTATACTGTTCTACCCAATATCGTTTTTGAAAATATATCGATGTACCATACAAAGTCGATACAGCACCCAGCCCTATTTCATCCAATATATATTTATATATCATGCCCAACAAAAGCATTTCTTTAGCAGTTATCTTGGAACATTAACAACCCGTTCAGTTGGCCAGAATCTGTCCATGCTGATTTATCCAAACAAGGGAAAAATATATCCTATTACTTTGACAAACACAATAGGAGCCTGGATTTGCGTGGCCAAAGGCAGACTGCACACGTCCATAAATACAGGTCATCGACAGGCTGTCAGGGTGGCGGGAAAGTCTCCCAGACACCTCTACTCTTGTCACAGATTGAATTGGTTCATCAGAAGGCATTGAGACATCTCAGCTTTTGAATTTATTGTCCTTGAATCATGTGGTTGTTTGAGAATACAAACACTGCCGTGCACCAATCCATCTTGAGGCTGAAAATAATAATCGACAAATTAATTAGCTCATTAGGTTAAAACCATGAATGGAACCATGCTTTCACTACAGGGAGCCCTTTTTAGTGAGAGATGCATGTGCTGGGAGTTAATGTGAGCTTTGCCCTTGCACTGGGTGACCAAAATGTACTATTCAGATTTAATTGAGAGTGTAATGTGCACGGAAATTGACAAAAGATTGAAACCACAGACGTATGTTTGAAGGAAATGTGCTGTTATAATTCATATACTGAAGTCATGTTCATTGTTATTGTAGTCAACTAAACCATTGACATAAAATCATGTGCACAAACATGTTGAACTGTGATGATGAACGTGTTATGCACTAGTCATAATGTCATGTTATGCTGTCAAAACACAAACAATAAATTACAAAAGCATAAAGATAATCAAAATATTGCCTTATGTTATTTCAGAAGCTTAGGTGTTCACACCAAGGACAGTTCTCATTTGTTGTTTTTATGAAATGCTGATGCACCTAAATTAATAATATTTTGAATTAAGGTTACATTTTCTACTTATCAGCTAAATTGTTATTTTCTTCAACTAAAAAGAAATTCACTGGACCTATTACCACAGCTTAACTTAATGGTTGTAAGTTAACAGTTCTAATTTGTTGATTTAATTAAACCTTTTAAGTTGCAAGCATTATTTTGATGTGTTCTGTTGATATAATAATGTTGATCATTATATCAGCTTAATATTGTGTGTAATTTAGACTCAGCTTTCTGTATTAATTAATTAAAAAAGGGTACTGTACTTCATGAAAACTTAATGAAGTTGTTTGAAAATTGGGCATTGGGTTTTTAGTTCCCAGCATGCTTTGAAGAGGACTAGATGAAGAGAATACATGTTGAAATTGGGTGTTGTTATGTAGTAAAGGGAAAGACATTTGGCATTTAAATCAATGTGGTTAGTTTTGGAGTTTTTTTTTGTTATTTTGTTTAGGTAATGTAATTATGTTTTAGATATATGGGATTTAATTATATTATGTAAGTTTTTGTGGTTATTATTGTGCTAAAGAGTATTGTATTTTAACTGAATTATATCAGATTAATTGGTTACTACTCTATTTTATTTTAATTGTATTATATCAGTTTGTTTTTATTCTACTAATTTAAATAAAAGATTAAATAATCAAATTAAAATTATGATTATACTTTATATTATTTAGTTAATGTTTATTTTTTTAACATAATTATTAGTTGTCATAACTAAAATATATGAATGTTGTTAGTTGTGCAAAATATGGACTATATTTAAAGGAAAAACAAATTGTACAATGACCATGTTGTATTATGGCAGTAATGTAGAAAAGAGACATGATAGAATGAAATCCAAAATAATGTATAGTCTGAATGACGAACAGAGGAATTATAATCAAGTATTCTTGATGATTCAGAAGAAAGTAGAAACCTTCAAATGAATCAGAATTCTCTCAGCTAAAATGCCAACACAGATCTAAAGGTATACATTGTACTTTGTTGTATTTTAATCTATGGCAAAAGGACGGGTCAACGACTTTGGCCTCGCCGCAGTGGATCTCCGAGTCAGTGTTTTTACAGGGCTTCCACATGTATGCCTGACAGGAAAATGTGGAGATAAGTGCATTTGTTGGCGCAGCACTTCAAAGAGCCGGAGTGTGTCTCAGTGAGCAATGGCAGAGAGGCATGAACCAGGCCTTTGATCATCCCCATCTTTCTGATCATTAAAATATTGAATTAATAATTGATTAAAAACACCAGGGCTTATTGTGTTGCGTCTCAGAATCCCAATTTATTTCAACCTTGAAGTCGCCTTTTTCTTTAAACAAATAAGTGAAACAGTGTTATTTTAGGATAACTGAGATACTATTATAGTTTTTTTTTAATTTTTAATTGGGTTTTTTTTTTTTTTTTGCTGTTGGTTTACTTTTATTTTTTTTTTTTATTTTTAGTAATGTGTGTGTGTGTGTGTGTGTGTGTGTGTGTGTGTGTGTGTGTGTGTGTTTGTCATTTTTGTTTATTTTTTTAATATGTCTGCATAGTTTGTATACATTTTATTTTGAGTCATTTTAGAACATCAAATTACACTAAATGAATGATAATGTTGAATTTAATATTAATTTATTTTTTTGACAACTATATAGTTTATATTAATTTTAGTTGTAGTTATTTTAGAACATTAAGTGGACTAAATGAACTAGAAATGTTGCCATTTCAACTAGCTGAAAAATTGTATATTATTTAAGATAATGTTTAGTTTATTTCTAATGATAAATGTTGTATTTTTGGTTTTAGTTTTAAATTATTTGTATATTTTATGTGTCTACTTGTTTTATTTAAAGTCACTGTCTTTTGCGAGAGGAACTCCAGTTTGCTGGAAATCATGCAAATAGTGAATTCATTTGCAGTGCCTTTAAATTGAGTTCCTGCAATCAAACGGATCGCTGAAAATATCAGATCGCTTAAAACATCAGCATTTTGAACATTTGTGCATTTTGTAATTCCACTGCTATAACTGTACCCAGTTGCACTACTCCTTTTTGCTTTATACCGAATTAAACACAAGTTCTAATATATTCACAGTTAAGGATCCTGCTCAATAGTTGCTCAAATTAATGCTTATTCATATAAACTCACCATCCTTTTGGCTCCCCATTCCTTCATTTAGTATTCTGGCAGTACATGAATAAACACTGCAAGAGCGCTCGTTTAGCGAGCCATATGTTTGAGGTGTTTTAAGTACTTGAGCCTTGTGGTGCATTGCTGTTGTTTAAGATGTCCTTGCTGGGGTCATAGCCCTCTTGTGATGTCTGTGATGAGGAGGAAACATTCACTTTGGGCTCTCAATCCTCAGCGGACCACTTGTTTAGTGTTGTCCTTCAATCGCTCTCTATACCAAACCTGTCTCAGTGGATCTGGCGTGTTGAGGTGCTATTATGGGCTAATTTCAGACCCACCACCAGGCTGGAACTGCACTGTTGATAGCTGGACTAAGCTCACACCCCAGGGAGGTCAAATCCCAGCACTGCTTTAAAGCTTATGTCTTCATAAAACCAAATGCTTTGGCCAAAGAAACAAAAAAATGCAGTCTTGTCAAAGTGTCCTGGAATATAGGACGAAACCTACGATGAGCATAACCTTCTTCAACAGTCACCCTGCTATGCCTGGCCTTGAAGAATGATGCTCCACGGTGTTCACCCCTTCCATAAAGCTAAAATATATTGCTTGTTTGCAGCCAAGCTCATGCCTCAGCAAAGACAAAGAACTCTTCGTTTTGCCCTTAGGACTGAACAAGCGCAGACGGAGGGCTGCTATTACTGTGACAGCAATATTTCCATATCGATCCTATCTGGGGAAAAAAGAAAGGTGGCTGGAAAAATCTAGTATCATCATCATATATAATCCCAGAACATTATAATATAATCACCAAAAATATTCTAAAATCCTACAATGCAATGCTGAAGTTATTAGGGTACAAAATAATCACCAAAAATATTCTAAAATCCTATAATGAAGTTATTAAGGTACAATGAAGCTAAAGACTGTTGAAGGTTTTTCTTCTCTTACAGAATAAGTTATTGAGTTTTGATGGTTTTTATTATTTTTGAGGGTTTTTCTTGTTATTATTAATCAGTAATTATTTGCATTGATATACATTGTTTGTAATTTAATAAACATAAAACTGATTTGCTATTTTAGAAAGTGATTAATATAAAAAAATAAGTATTTAGAAAAAGAAAAACAACGTATTGTACAACAACAACTTATTAATAATAACTATAAATAAATAAATGCTGCATAAGAACGTATTATTATAAAACTATAAATAAATAAATAAATAATATTATTGCACTGTAAAACAATATAAAATATAATTTATTTATTATTTATAAATTTGTGATTATTAATATAATTTATATTAGGTATTATTTATTAATATTAAATGTGATGTTTTATTAATGGTTATTAATAGTTTGCAAGGTAGTTATTAAGTTTAGATATTGGGTCGGGTTAATGGATCTAGAATATGGTCATGCAGAATAAGGCATTAATATGTGCCTAATAAGTCAATAGTGAGAATTGGTCCAATAATAATCATAAACAATCATACATTGGATCATGAGCTGCCATGCTTCACTCAAACACGAGGCAGCCAGCAGTCAGTCACTGGTGAGTATAACTGTTTCATATAATTGTCAACACTGATTTTTACTCACAATTACATTTTGGAATTATAAGCACTGATTTTTACTCACAATTACATTTTGGAATTATAAGAGTCAATTTAATAAAAAACATCACATTTACATTTAGACCCAATGTACTGTTCTAAAACCAGTTCTCAGAAGATACTAAAGTCTAAATGTATGTTATTCTCATCTCTGTCTCAATGAAGTCTTTTTCTGTCTTCTGTCTAAACCATGATGGAGTCTGAGGAACAGTGTTCTCTTGCTGTATCCAACGCTTCAAATAGCTGCTCTCATGACTGGGGGCTCCTTGGCAGGAAGTGCCATGTAATGTGCTAAAACAGTGACAGGACGGTCAAGCACAAGCTGTCGTAGTACCTCAGCCGTGCAGAACTGTCTGGCAGGCCTTGGACCTCCACCTCAGCTGTTAAGTGGAGGTGAAAGAATCACGTGACCTGCCATCAGACAGTTGCCCAGGGAGCCTTGTTTATGTGCTTGTATTCGGGTGAAATACAGCACAGCTTTCATTGTGTAATATCTCACTGCACCTTGTTCCACTGAGGCATGTGCACAACCGCCCACTCGCGTAGCCACGTATAGTTGAAGCATATGCCCACCTCCAAACATAGCAACATCATAAACTGTAATTGGGCATAAATCGGACTAATGAGGGGAACTGGTTGACACTCTGTATCACATGACAATTTCTCCCTCAGATGCAATTATGTAGAAACCATCAGAAGAGGAAGTTCAAGGCATTTCACCAATCATAGCGATGTTTTCTCCATGTTGTTTTGTTTTGTTTGAACTGTTAGAAGGGGAATTTTTTTTTGTTATGCTAAATAATTGCCTGACTTGATCAACCTAAATGCTCTAAACAAAAATATCCAATATCAATAACCATAAATAAAACAAAGATTCAATTGTAAGTAAAAATCAACATTGACTATGATATGCAAAAAGAGTTTTGTTTCACTAAAAATGTTGTGGATGGATGGATGGATGGATGGATGGATGGATGGATGGATGGATGGATAGATCGATAGATAGATAGATAGATAGATAGATAGATAGATAGATAGATAGATAGATAGATAGATAGATAGATAGATCTGTTAATAATTTAGATATATTATCTTTCTTCATTCAAAAATTTTCAAATAATATGCCTTTCAGAAGCATCCTGTATATACCCTGAGAAATATTAACTGAAGTAAAAATTGCTCTGGACACTCGTTTATCATTTCACATTGTGTTTAAATATGTTTTCCTCACACTTTTAAAGGTCAACTCTGCCCAGTTTTGCTAAGTGTGTTTTGGCACATCACCACTGCAGATTTCGCTCCCACTATGGAAAAATTGTGCGCAAGATGTGGAATTATCAATCCTGTGCTGCTCATTAATGTCTGAGACAGCAGGAGTTTAAAGTGGAAGTATTCATGTGATTAATTCTTCTTCTTGCTTCAGGAATGCGAGGAGAGCTGCACATATTTACAGCTAGCATCTGTTCCTCCACTACTAGGACAAACACAAAAATACTTTGCATATTAGTCTCCTATTAGAAGATCAACAAATACGCCGCCCTTTGGCAGTTTCATTTCGTTCTCCGTTGTTTTAAAACCCAAGGCACGGAGCATACATTTCAGTTGATTAGCTGAGAACATGCTAGCGTAGCTCAACACATCGCCACATGATCGCAGTTCGATACGTTGCCACCTTCGAGTGACACCTCTACCTGTGTTCCAGCAGATTCTTATTTAGCACATGCAGACGTGTAGCCTTTTCATCAACTTATTACTATTAAGTGCTCCTTATTTCCCTGAACAATTCCTACCCAACTCACACTTAAAGACCTGTATTGATCCTCATGGTACATGCCATCCCCTCCTGATTTCATTAGGCCCGGTGCTGTTAATTAATCCACACTCTAACCTTTCAGTGTTTCATTTGGACCGACAAATTGGGTGAATTAAAAAGGAGCTGAAAAACAGCGCAAAGCCTGATGGTGTGGATCCCCGTACTGGTATGTCAAATTCCCAAGCGGCGTAATAATTAAAAAAGTTCATCAATGTTCCCTTTGCTCATCACATTATGCAGAGGCTGGGCTCACTGGTAATAGTTCTGGAGGATTCATTTAGGAAATTAGACCAGTTTGATCTGGTTCTTCATCAAGAGAGCAGTCTAAGTCCCCCCCAGAGGTTTTGTGTGGGTAAACTGCCATCTTTATTTTAGTGAAATAGACGGAGAGCATGCGCGGCAACATGCACTCAATGTCGTACCTGCAATTTCGTTCGCCTCTCTATTGACGAGCGCCGATTTGGTGCCAATGCAGTCATTTTGTGCCATCATACGACTCTATGATAATAACTTCATCATAATTGGCTTCTGATGCTTGGGAGTGTTGAATTCTCATTTTCAGAGGGGGATGAATTGATTTACTGCTTGATTTAATTATGCATTAAAATTCAATCATGTACTTTCAAGCAAATTCAAAGTGAATTTTCTGAAGCGCTCCCTAGAATGCAGGTGGAGTTGAAGGACATCTTCAATTACATTGTTGGAGTTAACTTAATAATTAGATCTTATTGATTGCATTAGTCTGAAGGTTCAAGATGAAACATGATCTAGTTATTGATTAAACAACTTCAATTTTTGATGCTATGCATTAGTTATACATTAAGTGAAGGCATTAAGAAGCCAGAGAAGCCAGAAAGAGATTTGGCAGCTGAGGGCAAGGTAATATTTTTGCACTCATGAGAAAAACCATTTGGAGTCCACGTTTAACTGCCCATCAGTCTACAACTCTGCCCTCTGCCCTCCATGCTTCCTGAAATCCCTCATCAGGCCGAAGGTCAAAATTCGGTCTACATGTGGTCTCACCATGCACCTGGCTTCTGTCATTGCAGCTCAATGTGAAAAGAGAGAGTCGGAAGGTTGTTCGAGCTTTAAGCTTTGACGGGCGGGTGATGGGAAAAGTAAGGACCTAATAATTTGCATCAACCTTCAATGTTAGCTTCCTCAGCATGACATTTAAATTGTTAATGGTTTGGATTGTTCACTCTATTCATTATTGAATAACTTGACACTTCCATTCATTCGGAGTGGCACTGTCTTTGTCTGGGGCTGATAATGTGAAAAGCCCACTGTATTAGGGCTCGTGCTGGAACAAGAGGAGGATCACTTATCAATGTCACTTAGGCCTTGCCTGGCAAACAAGACACCTGATGGTGACACTGATTAATGATGCTGGATAAGTTTGTGAACACAGCAGGAACCCCACACAGGTTCCATCTGAATCATATTTAAGCATATGGACACCATATGGATCTAAGTGTTTCCGATAAATACGATAACCAACCACTGCGAACCTGCAGGTGTCATATTTTAGGCCTTTTTTAAGTTGTTGTGCAAATATAGATGGTAATTAAAAAGATTCCATATGATGCATCACCTAACAAAAGCAGGACATTTCACATTTTAAATATTAAAGGCTTCACAATATCTCTTATCTACAGTACTCTTCGAATAAATAAATAAAAAAAAATATTAGTTCATAAAAAGTCTCACCAGACTAGGCATCTCGCTGCATTACTGCAGATTTCCATAAAATCCATGTCTGTTTATACTCTATGGCTAAAAGTGTGCAATTAAAAAGCTTTATGAATGCATAAATGCTTAAGTTTAATCGCTGAGTAATTAAGGACGACAACTCTCACTTATTTTAGATATGAGCCTCTCAAGTGTTTATTTACACTTTTGATACACTTAAAGGTATTGACTTGGCTTTGCCTTCTCTAACATTAATAGCAATGGTTATTGATTGTCAAGATTGATTTTAAACTGAGGGAAATAGATGCATACCCATGGTGGACTTAAGTAATTTATATCAAGAGAGAAAGACTAAAGGGTAGATCCTAATAAGCTCAGACTAATTAACTCAATAACAGTTATCCATGTGCCGCATTTCAAGTATTCATGGACCTTCCGAGTCTCAGAACAGGTCTTTTCTTATAATTTGAGCTCTTTTCTACAGAAACATAATTGCAGTTGTCAAGAAAAGCCTGTCTAGAGGCTTTTCAATACTACAAATGAAGGGCAGTCTATCTGAAAATTTTGTGTTTTGATTGCACACAGTCTTTCTGAAAAACGGCAAAGAGATGAGACTGCAACTCATAAAGCTGAAAATAGAAAGACAAGGTCATGTGTTTTATCTTCACATGAAAATGAAATAAAACTAAACTAATAAACAGTAGAAATAAATAAATAAAGTAAAAAGCTTTATAGTCCGAGAAGGACAACAAAGGATAAGAAGCAATGAGAATAAAAACATGTAAAACAGATTCTGGGCAGGTGACTTGAATTGTAAACTATATTTTTCTTACTGTTCCTTTTTTTTTTTTTTTTTTTTTGGGTTTGTGATTCACTGAAAAGGTGAGGTACAAACCGTAGGGATCAAGGCGTACAAAATATTAAAGTAGAAATTCTGCCATAAAAATGGTGTTTGCAGTCAAATCACTTCATAAAAAGATTCCCATGCTGGCCTTTCAATATGGATTTTCTACTCCAGGAACACTAAGCACATGGCAGCGCTATTACAGACACTATCTGATATTTTGAAAATGTTCTGGGATTGATGTGCTTGTATTTTGCTGGCCTGGAACTTGCTTTGGCTGTGTGATGTAGACTCGACTTTGGAGGATATTCCTTTTTATCCTGAAAGCTAAGAGGTATCAACATTTTACAGAAGGCAGAGTGTGTCCACTAAAATAAAATAAAATAAAATGAAAAATAAAAAATTTACCTTACAGCACCACATGACTTAATGGAACCTAGAAAGAGGAACAAAATAGCCCGAGGAAGGTGCACAAAGTTTAGTTGAAAAGAAACAAACAGCCAAGTGGATGAACAATCAATGTGTATTTCGATCAATATAAAACCTTAAGAGTATGTGTTAAAGGTATGGTTGGTGATTAACAAACAGCCTATGAATGAATACATTTTTGTTATGCTGGTTGAATTTTTCTTCACATTTCTGTAAAATAGCAATCATAATGAAGTTCGAGCTGGTCTACTGTAATAAATATAAATTCATTATTATGTACTTTAGTGGAGAATAATCAGAGGGTGGACGGCCAGTTTGAAAGTTTAGTGCTTTTTTTTTTTTTTACATGTCTGAGATAGTGGAAAGGAGGCTTGACATTTGAGGCCCCTCTTTACTTCCATTTCATGGAAAAGAGCAGCTTGGACATTCTGCTAAACATCTCCTTGTGCATTCCTTTCAAGAAAGGAAATAATACATGTAGGAAATTACATGAGGGTGATGGAATAATGAATTTCCCTTAACACCAATGACAGACAGCTTTCCAGGCATGAAACAAAAGCTGTTTATATTTATGACTAACTAGATATTAATAATGCATGAGAACAAACACGATACAAAATGTTACCGCTGATAACAGTACACGTCTGCACATGAAAAATGCCCTATTAAAACAGGTCCGTGACTGAAAATATAGTGTATGTCATCAGCCAGTGTAACAAGGGAGCAAACCTAACATTATTTCTATTCCAGACCTCTCACTGTTTTCTGGCTATGGCTATCAAACGCAGCATATGTTGCAACAGTGAACAGTGCTAGAAATCTCCAGCGCTTGATTCAGTCTGAAATCTTCCAGAGCTTGTTTATATTGAGTGTCAAGCCGACTGCTTCAAGACCTGTAAGCCCCATATGGACCTTTAGAGAACAGACTACAAGTAAATGTCTTATTATCAAGCTCTCTGCTGTATGGGAGATGCTAAAAATCAGATGTCAGTGCAAAAGCAGCTCTGGATTGGAGGAGCATATTCTAATGAGGTCATCTGGTAGATATAATGTTTTACTAACCTTTTTTTTTTTTCCTTTTTACTACTCTTTTAATTTTTAGTATTATTTTTTTTATTAGTATTATTTTTGTTTTTGGGGCAAATTTATTTTTAAGTATTTGGAGCAAATTTAATATTCCGCAATGCTATCTTATTATTATCATAGCATCGTTTTTTCATCATTTCCTTCCAGAATTAAGAATCACATATTTGGATATGTGGGAGGGTCCGAGGGTCTCAGGAAATCATAAATTTTACATTTTACACCAAACTCACTCATCGCTGCAGAAAAAAAATCACCTTTAAATATTCCCTTGTCTATTCCACCCAGTGCCTCTTGGAATGGGGTTGGGAATGTATTTAAGAAAAGTATACAAATTATTGCCAAACTTGACAGTGAGAGTCCTATGAATAATAGCATGAAGAGGAGAGGGAGGGAAAGGTTGCATGAAGGTGAGAGGCATTAATTTGCTTTTAAGCTTATGGGAGATTCTTCCATGCTCCCCGTGCTTAGCCACCCACTGTAAAGGTACAGCACCACTCCTAGTGCCTGTGACACAGGCTCATTAGCATCTCACCCTACATCAGGAAAATGACTGCCTTCCATGGGTGGATCATTATACTGCATTATAGGGAATACCTTATAGCCATAAATGTGGGGAAAGCATGTGCAATAAAAGCTCCAGATGGCTTTTTTTGTTCCTGAATAAGAAGATTGGCTTCCTTGTCAAAACAGGACAAGACGAAATGTGGAGCCGCACAAATCACGAACCCAAATGATTGATTAATTACATGACACTTGGCAGCATGAGTGCGATAACATTGTCTGAAGACCTCTTATTTGCAGATTAAATACAGAGAAAAAGCCATTTTAGAGCCCAGAAATGAATCACGTGGTCATGCCACGCTGTTTTTAATTCTTACTGAAATATTTAGCACTCGAGTCGAATGGCTTTGATCAGTATGGAAGATCAGATAAGAATCATAGGACTGAAACCACTCTAGCATTATCTTGATGTCCTACACTTCAACTGCGTTTTGATATAGCTCAGTATGCTCATTCTGTGCACTTCTTTTAATTTAACTAGACCTTGTTTGTGGCAGGAAACTCATTTATATAGTGGTTCCTATGGAGGTACATCAAGTGTTTGTTACATAAAAAGCACTTTAAAGAGTACAAAAAGTAGACGGCTCCTACTAATCTCAATTTACCTTACAACACGGATTCATAATGAGGTGGATAAGCAGTGGTGTCAAAAGTACAGAGTAATTGAGTTATATTATGGGAACTGTGTCAAAATTTAACTCAAAAGTGTCAAACACACTTAAGTAAAAATGCGGATTCATAATGAGGTGAATAAATAATTTTCACAGCTGTTTTAAAGTTAATACAAATCAAAGTTATGCAATCAACTTGAATTTTTTACTCAGTAAAGGGAATATATCTATACATAAAATGTGTGCATATACATCTTGTCATATATGTGCATAGTCAAATATGTGTCATATACAGTATGTGCAGTTTTTCATGTGTGAAATACAGTCATTTAAATAAAAACCACACAATTAGGAAAAAAAAAGTCACTGTACAAACCCGATTACAAAAAGTTGGGACACTACAAATTGTGAGTAAAAAAAGGAATGGAATAATTTACAAATGTCATAAACTTATATTTTATTCACAATAGAATATAGATTATAGAATATAGACATTTTGAAATGTCATGCCAAATATTGGCTCATTTTGGATTTCATGAGAGCTACACATTCCGAAAAAGTTGGGACAGGTAGCAATAGGATGCAGGAAAAGTTAAATGTACATATAAGGAACAGCTGGAGGACCAATTTGCAACTTATTAAGTCAACTGGCAACATGATTGGGTATAAAAAGAGCCTCTCAGAGTGGCAGTGTCTCTCGGAAGTCAAGACGGGCAGAGGATCACCAATTTTCGCCCCTAGACGGCACTGCATCACATACAGGAATGCTACTGTAATGGAAATCACAACATGGGCTCAGGAATACTTCCAGAAAGCATTGTCCCGTGAACACAATCCACCGTGCCTTCGCCGTTGCTGGCTAAAACTCTATAGGTAAAAAAAGAAGCCATATCTAAACATGATCCAGTAGCGCAGGTGTTTTCTCTGGGCCAAGGCTCATTTAAAATGGACTGTGGCAAAGTGGAAAAACTGTTCTGTGTTAAGACGAATCAAAATTTGAAGTTCTTTTTTTGGAAAACTGGAACACCATGTCATCCGGACTAAAGAGGACAAGGACAACCCAAGTTGTTATCAGCGCTCAGTTCAGAAGCCTGCATCTCTGATGGTGTGGAATTGCATGAGTGCGTGTGGCATGGGCAGCTTACACATCTGGAAAGGCACCATCAGTGCTAAAAGGTATATCCAAGTTCTAGAACAACATATGCTCCCATCCAGACGTCGTCTTTTCAGGGAAGAACTTGCATTTTCCAACATGACAATGCCAGACCACATACTGCATCAATTACAACATCATGGCTGCGTAAAAGGAGGATCCGGGTACTGAAATGTCCAGCCTGCAGTCCAGATCTTTCACCCATAGAAAACATTAGGCACATCATAAAGAGGAAGATGCGACAAAGAAGACCTAAGACAGTTGAGCAACTAGAAGCCTGTATTAGACAAGAATGGGACAACATTCCTATTCCTAAACTTGAGCAACTTGTCTCCTGAGTCCCCAGACGTTTGCAGACTGTTTTAAAAAGAAGAGGGGATGCCACACAGTGGTAAAACATGGCCTTGTCCCAACTTTTTTGAGATGTGTTGATGCCATGAAATTTAAAATCAACTTATTTTTCCCTTAAAATTATACATTTTCTGAGTTTAAACATTTGATATGTCATCTATGTTGTATTCTGAAAAAAAATATTGAAAGTTGAAACTTCACACAATTGCATTCTTCGTTTTTATTTTTTATCACAGTTTGTACAATTATCTTCCTGTTACATGTTTATATTGTTGTGGAAAGTGGTAGCTTTAAGTTGAGGCAAACTATAGAATTCCATATATATATATATATATATATATATATATATATATATATATATATATATATATATATATATATATATATATTGAATAATTAAACAAAACATTGCTCTTTGAAGGCTTCCAATTAATCCATCTCACAAAATAAGAATCCTTTGCATCTCGGCTTCTATTTAATAGATTTAATATAGTAGGAATTTTTTTGATGTCTGAATTTTTTTCTTTGGGTTGCTTTGAGTTAGATTGGTTGAGAGGGAAATTAGGGCATTATTAAAAAGTGCAACATATGAACTAAATGACCCCTCAGTGCTAAGCTACTTCTCCAATACAGCACTATCAGCAGATTACCTCCACCTGAAGAACTCGGGATTCTTTCACTTCCGATCACAAATTACACAATAATGGCGGAAAACCAGATTATGTTTGATGCTCCTGTGTCACGATGAATGTGGTTGTTGTATCGTGTAACGTTAAATGCAATAACCAAGCAACAGCAAAAAGCAAATCATTTGAATCCTAATGGCTGCCATTCTGTTATATAATATCGAGCTTTCTCTGGGAAGAGCTTTCAAAAAATTAAGAGGTTAAGCTATGTAGTTAAGAGGCTAATGCATGGAAAAAGCCTTTGGACCCTAGCTGAATTAAATCCAGCGCACACAATGACACCCCATTAACGGGATGGAGGACACCAGGAATGCCTGAATCCAAATGCTGAGCAGATTTCCAGGTGGACGGGAGTCAAGAGCCTCATACTCCTGGGTAACTGCACTCTGCCACCTCGGCTGATTTGACAAATGATTCTGTATCAAAGGGCTGCACACACATTTGACTTAATTGATTGTACAGCATGTGGCAAAATCCCTGATTGGTTTAACTAGGAGAGCAGGAAACCTGCCATAGTTTTAGAAAAAGCCACGCACAAGAGGGAAAAAAAAATTAGTTCCTGCCTTCTTTTAAGTATGACTGATTAATATTGAAATGTGTTTGAAAAATGGGACAAATTAATCTTGTTCTAATGCCATAAATCATCTGATCCGTGTGGGTTTATGGCTGTAATTCCAGAGGTTAGTATTCCTTTCATTTCTTCATTAGTTGGGTCAACCACAGCCAGAGGACCTTGTGAGGGGCAAGTCTATAAATGCAGTACCCTGTACACAGACCCCGCTTTAATATGGCTGTAAAAAACCAACAAGTCTGCCAATTAAAGAGACACCACATTAACACTGCTTTTGTAATTGCAGCCAAATGTAGGAGCAGAATAAAGCGAATGGAGGACCACGATCACTTCTCTGCAACAGAGATTGGTATAAATTTGCTAATGTGCTAATGTGAAAAAAAATGATTAAGAATGGGTATTTAACTGTTATAGTGTTGATTGATTTAATTTACTTTTTTGATATTTTTTAATAATTACATATTTGAGGAAAAATATGTCTAATTTAATTTTCAAATGCCTAGAAATTTCAATAATAAATATAATTAAACAATTACTGTTAAAGCTGTGTTTACAGTTGACTTTCTCAGTGTTTTTGGAGGAGGCATGAATGAAATGCAATAATTATCCCTAATTATATACAAACAAACAAAAACTGTGGCAACAAACACTACTGTTCAAAAGTTCTGTAAGATTTTTTTTTTTTCTGCTGTGATATAGAAGCTGAATTGTCTTCAGTGTCAAAAGATCTTTCAGAAATCAATATAATATGCTAATTAACTGCTCAAGAAACATTTCTTATTGCTATTTGTAAAAACAATAGTGCTACTTAATATTTCAGAGGAATCTGTGATACTTTTTCTGGATATTTTGATGAATGGAAAGAACAGAAGAACAGCATTTATTTGAAATAGTATGTAATGTTAAGTAACAAATGTCTTTACTGTCACATTTGATAAATTTAGTGCGTCTTTGCTAAATACAAATATTAACTTCTTAAAAAAAATTACTGATGTCAAACTATTGAAAGATAGAGTGTTCAGCGATTCGTTCGGCAATCAGACAACACTGGTTGCACTGTACATGTTTTATTCGCTAAAATCAAAACGAAAGCATGTTCGAGATCTGTTAACGGAACCAAACGTCATACAGTCCTGGTATTTTCTATACATGTGGAAAAGAAATCTGAATAAGAACCTGTTTTTGGTTCCCGACCCTACTGATGAATCAAAACAGCTATAAATATCCTCAACACAGATGCACGCACACGCAACCTGCTGCACGGCAGACTTGAGAGCGGGGCGGCCGGTGTACCTTTTCTCTGTTTGACATGAACATGCTGTGCTTGCTAGTGACAGGCTCAGCATAGCCCTGCACCCAGAGGTCACAACTGACCTTTCCGATTGTGAGTTTTTCCAGCTCTACTACATGTTTGTCTAAAGATGTCTGCCAAAGCATCCTCAGGCGCTATGCTGAGACGGTGGTATGGGTTCAGGCATTTTGCTGCTTGTCTTCCAGCATCACGCCTACTCCCTCCTGAATGGCGCATATATGCGAGCGGAGCCCCCAACGCAGAGCACACCGCCTTGAGTTTTGCATGCTACGTAGTTTAATTGCTGCATGACTAGCCTGTTGTTGCATGGCTTGAGGGATTTCCATTTATTATCTAGTATGAATCATTTTTAAGATGTGCTTATTCACCACCGGTTCTCCCAAGTTCAAAACACCATTTGGAGTAGGATGTGGAGGAGTGTGCGGTCACAAGGGCCAATATCGGAGCGGCGGGGTACTGTATCGGAGCGGCGGGGTAACGTGACATCACGGGGAGAGATGAAATAGGATGTGGGGGGTATGGTGGTCGCACTGTGCCTGGATCGGGTGGCTCGTGCCAGGGTTTCACATGCATCGCACACAGGGAGGGAAGGGTCAAATTCTGCGCTCCATCTGCCATCTGCTTTGGCGGCTCGACAGGGAGGCTCTGCGACGTGGTGCCTGCTAGGGTTAACTTGAAGCTTTGGTGAATGGCGTTTAAATACCTGCAGAATATCAGCTGGGTCGTCCATCGGATCGGCAGAACAGATGTGCCTGCTGTAATGTCAGACAATTGATCACTTTCCCTCAAGTCGGTGCCACTTGATCAACGTTAAGCGCGGAGATGTGACGTATTTGACGTTCTTCACGTTCTGTTTGGAGTTGTGAATCTCTCCACTTTCACTACTGACCTACTGTGAATCACAGTGGCTGGAATGAATTACCGCTGAGAGGACAAACGCATAATGTAAGATATTATTGGGGAATTTAACAATGCTCAGGCCTCAGGGACTCTCACGATGTAATGTATGGCTTTTGGAGTACAATTGCTATGGAAACTAGAAGCCCTGGGTGACCAAGTTGCCCACCCACACGGACAGCCGTTAATCATCTTCACTGCAATCCTGGCACAGCAGAATTTGGCCAATGTGTCAAGCAGCAATTATGTATACTTAGTGTTCTCTCCAACCCCCTCGGCTTCGCTCTCTCATTCTCCCGCCATCCTTCTCTTCCCCTCTCCTTTCCATATAATCACGGAGCTTTTAAAAGCTCTCTGTTCATTAGCTCCCTTTCATTGTGAATGCATACAATGCCAGCAAAGAAAACAGGACCGGTCTTAGTGCCACACAGTACGACATTCCTATTATAGAAATCATATCTATCCGTTTAGCCATTATACTTTCATTCGGTGCTGAGTGACATGCCGAATTACTCCACTGCTCCATTGCTTTCTTTGCATATTGGCTTGTGCAGATCACAGGCGCTAATGGGAAGCGACGAGACAGAGATTATGTTCTGCTGGTTGCGGGGAAACTTTAACGCCATCACAAATCGGTGGCATCCCTTCATTACCTCCATCCAGATCAGCTGTTTCGAGGAGAGCTGACAGCAACACGGGAATTGCAACGCTCTCCATATTTCAAGGACAAAACGCTGCAGCAGGTGAGTTCGAGCGCATCAGCACTGTATATAACGTGTTATTAGAGGTGATCTCGACAGGGGTGAAGCGCAGCGGGCTTATGTGAAGGACAGGTCAGCAATTAGAGCCCCGTTGTGTGCTGAGAGGTTCAGGACAAAGCTGATTGCCTTTTTCGTACATCTTGTGATGGGCACCTGGGTGATTTATATAAATATTTTGCCGCTTTCTCTTGCAGCTTTATTTAAATTTTGTTTTGATTGTGTTTTTTATATTGATGGCTGATTGGTTGGATTGCTTGCTGGCAGGCTGTCGGACGTGCTAGTGCCTGACTTTCAGTGACTTTCCTGCGCGGTATTTACTCTTGACCCACCCAGTCAACCAGAAAAGTAAATGAGCATTTTGGCACATTTGGGGTTAGTGGACTGACAATAGTGCGAGGTTTGGCAATATAACACATTATTTGGCACATTTGGGGTTAGGGCTGTGTGAAAAAGCCCAAGCTAAACTGCTGAAAAGCAGAGGCAGCCAGCTTTCAAGTAGGAAATGTACTTTCTTTTTGTTCATCTGCACAAAGAATTTGACTGATTCTTGTCACTGTTTTTGTAAATCTTGAGCCCAAAAAGCATGAAATCACTGATAATTTGGCATCTTGTAGCAATACTATGGTTTAATTCAGGGCCTTGTTTCCAACCTGAGATAAGACACAATAAAAAGGAAATATCTGCTGTCATGCCTCCTTGCTCTGGTTTGTGGCGGCGTGGAGAAATAGACATGTTATTCTATTTCAACGTATTCAAGCAAAAAACAAAATACAAATATTCACAGAATAAAATGATCTCCCAGATAAAAATGTCCATGATACATGAGCACTAATCATATATACATATACATATACACACACACACACACACACACACACACATATGATATATTTCAAAATATGAGCGCGGTACAAAACATAATGAAAAAGTTCATATATAATGATCAACCTCTTTTGGTGTATTTGGGGGTTTTTTTTGGTGATTTTGTATGGGTGATTTGTGGTTGTTTTTGTGGGTTCAAATAACAGCATATATGATATATTTCATAATATTAGATCGATATTGTTGGTGTTTTGGTGGCAATGTTAAATGTAATCTTTAGCCAATCTCAAAATGACCAAAATTAATCATTAAACACCAAAAACTAAAAGCAATAATTTTTGAAAAATTTTAATTTGTTTTGTATTTGTAGTATAGTATTATGTGTTATGTGTTGTTTTTTATTTATTTTATGAGTTATTTTGTCAGCTTATCACTAAAATATATTATTTTTACAATAGTTTTATGGACAAGGGCATGTAAAGCAATGTGCCGAGATCGCTATTTGCTTATTTGAGGGGATAATTTGCATCTATGCATGCGGTAGATGCTTTTTTCAGGTAAACATTTAATCAGTTCATGCATACCCTGGGAATCGAACCTATGATTTTGGTGATGTTTGCATCAGAGAATGTTTGTGCAAGAGAAATTTCCAACAAAAAAAGCAAATCCTGTGACGTCAACAACAAAATACACATTTTTGCGTTGTTTTTCCCTTCTGTTTACATGTTAGAAAAGACAAATTCTGGGCTTGTGATCTACCAGTTTAGAACCACTGATTCACAGAGATGCAACAAACTGTAACGGCTTTATCACACAGTGAAAATACAATGCCTCTAACAGGCAGAACCATTAGTAAGACAGTGACT
Organism: Cyprinus carpio; assembly: GCF_018340385.1. Taxonomy (NCBI): domain Eukaryota; kingdom Metazoa; phylum Chordata; class Actinopteri; order Cypriniformes; family Cyprinidae; genus Cyprinus; species Cyprinus carpio. Next base: position 24,765,431 of record NC_056585.1, on the reverse strand, counting down.
TACCTTGTGGGGGCACGTGGCTTGGACAACAGGGAATGTTTTATCTGGAGTCTGGCTCTGGTTCTAGAAGAAAAACAAATCACTCTGTGTTAGTTATTTTAGTTGGAATAAAACTGTTGTATTCGAGCGCGGTTTCTATAAATTGCATGTTTCGTAATAAGGGAGAACAAAGTTACCTATTACATACACTTATTCTGAAGAAATGGAAAAGCCAATTGAGTGAATAAAGGTTAAGGTCATCAATCTGCGCTGGTGGAATATACTGCCAACAGATGGTTACGGCAAACCTTCTCCATACAAGCCTATTTTTGTGTCCACTGCTGAAAACACGGGCGTAACACATAGCACATGCTTCATAACATATGCAAAGGTTTTCAAACAGGATTTCATTAACCAATTAGCATATTGTAAATATGGTGCTACATCAGACTGATACATGAAAACCAACACTAAAAAGGTTGCACGTAGGTAAATCAACAAGGTAACAACAGATGGTCCTGCTGTTTGCGATTATGCATGATGCAGGGCCTCTGCGCACTGACAAAGGCAGCGCAGGGGGAAATGACCATCTTGAAGTGACCTCGCATACATATGATGAGGGAAAAAAGCCTGCACAGCAGGGGACAAACTTCTGTCCCTAATATTTGTGGGACGCTCAGTTGATTCCAAGCAGGTGCTGCCAGTCATTCTCTTACATCGAGTTATCTTCTTTTTGTAGGACTAATGCTCTTTGACACTGTTAATGGCTTCCTTATGGTATCACCAAGAGAGATGAAACATTGAGCGGTCCAGACTTCAACATCTATATTTCATCAGCACTTAGAGGAGTCAGCATCGGCTGTGTGGTAACCTCACTTCACACCCGCTGTCGGGTAAAAGACACACATTGCGTGGTCAGCCCTAGGCATCTGAGATAATAGAAAGGAGTTTTGTGCCACTCCTGAAGGGACAAAACTCTACATAGACATAGGTTACAAGATTTTAAATTTTTTTGCGCAATTGGCCAATTATGGAATCATCCTTTTCCTTTTCAACCTGATTCTTACACTCCTAGAGACAGTTTTTCCTTTAATGAGCTAGTTTTAAACAATACATGATATTGTAAGCTGAGCAGAGCTGGCTCAGGAACTCAAGTATGGGGAGACTAATAAAGCACATGTTCTTCTGGTTGCAAGGGCAGCTCAGAGGACATGACATGTTTATTCAGGAGAGTCGCTGTCAGCATCGCTCACATTGACCTGTGTCTGCTCTACTTTGATCAGTCAAAACATCTATTAAGCTCTCTGTTAAGAACAGTGCAATTTGAACTCAATTGCTCCACATGGTACAAGAGCAACAGGGCTATTCTGATTTTCTGAATAACATTGCGATTGTGATTTTTATTTCTAATTTTAAATTTAAATTAAGATTATTTTTATTTTTTTGAATTTTAGTTTTAGTGATGATGGTTACTTTTTCTATTTTTTATTTTTTGTGCCACCTGTGAAGCAGAACTGTCATGTCTTTAAGCAACACACAGCAGTTGTGTTTACTAGTTTACTAGTAGAATGAATCACTGAACCAAATTGGTTGAGTGAATGATTCAATGACTCACTTTCAAATCAATATAGTTAAATTAATCAGTTGTATGAATGATTCAGTGGCTCGCTCCTGAATGAATCAGTGTAATTTAATGAATTAGCTGAGTGAACAATTCAATGACTCACTTTTATATGAATCAATTTAGTTAAAGGAATCAGTTGAATAAATGATTCAATGGCTTACTTCTAAATGAATCATGCTAAATTTGGATCAGCATATTAGCATAGTACTCTGGCTATTTTTGTCATATAACAATATGGTAAAAAATAGTAAGAGTAGTATATTAGTTCTGAATTTAGCATCAGTGTAGTTGAACAAATAAGCCAAGTAAACTATTCAATAACTTGCTCCTTAATAAATCAATGTGCTGTATGCTGATGACACGGTTATTTAGCATCAACATATCTGGTAGGCAGACTGTGTTGGAAAAATTGCCAACAGAAAAGATTTACAAGAAAAGACAGAGTTACAAACATTGAGAAAGTGTCAGCATTGTTTTTGATGCCTCCATTTAAACTTTAAATACTACAAAAAGACAAAGTCCATTTTTTTGTGTGTTGCTTGGTTTCTTTACAATTTTGATTCTACGGTAACAGAATCAGTATATAAAGTATATAAAAATGAATATCAGTTACCCTCTGGCTTTGTGCCGATGTTTGTTTAATAGTAGTCTTAATGGTATTATTGAATAATGCTTTTTGTTGGTGTGATTATCAATTAAACTGTGGATTAGTTATGAAACAAAAACATACAGGACAGGAGAGAAATCTCTCTGGACAAACTGCATTTGTGTTAATGCTTTATTTCCTGTTTAATGTTTTGCTCAGCCACGGTTAATTATTTAATATGACAGGTATGTTGCGCTGAGTGTATTAACTTGTCCTGCATGTTTAAATAATATATGATCCCATTAAAATCTGACATAGACGACAGACACACACGCCACCGGGGCTTTATTCATTTGCAGGTACACAGGCACTGTTATCATGCGGGGTTGACCCAGTGTGTTCGATTGAATGGCCTTTTTGTAATGTGCTGCAAAATTATACCTTGCACTGAAAGCCTAGGCTATGCAAATGCTACATAACTGCACTGGTAAAAGCAGATGACTTCAATGCTCTGCTGTTATTTTGGAGAGCGGATAAGTCTATAAAATAAGTGCGGATGGAGGGAATGGTTTTCAAATAGTCGCTTTTTTACAAAAGAAAAATCTTTATTGGTTTCTTCCATCCTTCTCAGCTCCTTCCATAATTCATGCAGCACCAGTAAACTTGTGAAAGCAAAATGTGATTTTGTCAAGGTTGTGAAGTGCAGTCAAATAAACATGATGGAAAATGCCAGATAGAAGGCAAATTTATTATCTCTTCTCATTACGTGTTACGTCTCTGCTTCACAGTACAGAGACAAATTAGTTTTTATCGAGATGCCAAATTGCTAATATTAAACCTCTCTGCTGTTCCTCCCCAAAACAAGCCATGGAAGTGATTTCTACACTTCACTCTGCTGAATGTTTTCCTCTCCAAATGGTAGTTGGGAGAGAAAGAGAGCAAGCGGTAGGCTGCAAAGAGCCGTAATCTCCTTGCCAGCAGTGCTGAGGCTGACTGATGCTCAATGTGCCATTGCTATAAAGGAGTGCTCTTTGAAATGACAGCCTCCCACAAGTGCATCAAGACACTGAGGTTTCTTGCTCCTGGTGTGCTCATTTGCTAAGCAGCGTGAAGCCCCTTCTTTTAGGCCGGTCTTGAGAGCTGGAAGAGGTCTCAATTAGACATCTGTAATGACTTGGAGGTGCAGGTATGCTGGATCTGATTCTGGTATTACACCCGCATCAGTCTGCGTAAAGAAAAAAAAAAGGCGTCTGGATGCTGTGACCACAAAAAGCACAGCCCCTTGTGTACCATTTATACAGATAATAACTGATTCCAACTTTTAATATGCCTCGCTGTATCAGTGAATATGCTGTTTTGATGGAAATTAAATTCGCTACTATTCAAAAGTTTGGGGTCGGTAGGATTTAAAAAAAAAAGATAATTGTTACTTTTGTTCAGCAAGAACACATTAAATCAATCAAGAGATACACAATAAAGACAATTATAATGTTACAAAAGACTTATTTTTAAAATAAATGCTGTTCTTATGAACTTTCTATTAATCAAAGACTCTTGGGGGGGAAAAGTATAATTTGTATTATTTAAAAAAAAAATGTTTAAACAGCATTGTGTATCATTTTTCTTAGGTTTTATTGAATTTGTTATTAGCAATTATCTAAAAATGTTAACATTTATACCATGATATCTGTTGAAATATCTAAATTAAATAGTCTTTTTGTTAAGCAACATGTAGTTTCACAACAAATTAATCTCTAAACTGTTACCTTTAAACATTTTATATATACACTCACTGGCCACTTTATTAGGTACAACTTGCTAGTAACGGGTTGGACCCCCTTTTGCCTTAATTCTTCGTGGCATAGATTCAACAAGGTGTTGGAAACATTCCTCAGAGATTTTTGTCTATATCGACATGATAGCATCACGCAGTTGCTGCAGATTTGTCGGCTTGAAACGAATCTCCTCTTCCAACACATCCCAAAGCTGCTCTATTGGATTGAGATCTGGTGTCTGTGGAGGCCATTTGAGTAAAGTGAACTCATTGTCATGTTCAAGAATCCAGTCTGAGATGATTTGAGCTTTGTGACATGGTGCATTATCCTGCTGGAAGTAGCCATCAGAAGATGGGTACACTGTAGTCATAAAGGGATGGACATGGTCAGCAACAATAAACTCAGTTGGTACTAAGGGGTCCAAAGAGTGCCAAGAAAATATCCCCCACACCATTACACCACCGAAATCTGTCCAGGCAATGTTTTTCCAATCTTCTATTGTCCAATTTTGGTGAGCCTGTGCGAACTGTAGCCTCCGTTTCCTGTTCTTAGCTGACAGGAGTGGCACCCGGTGTGGTCCGTCTGGCACCAACAACCATTCCACGTTCAAAGTCACTTTCTGTTTCTTTCACACCATCTAGATGCCTAAATGCATAGAGTTCCTGCCATGTGATTGGCTGATTAGCAATTTGTGTATGTGTAGCAACTGAATAGGTGTAAATAAAAAAGCGGCTGGTGATGCATAGAGTTCATATACTTATACATACATATATATATATATATATATATATATATATAATATATATATGTATATATATATATATATATATATATATGTAATATATATATATATATATATATATATATATATATATGTATATATTATATATACATATATATATTATATATATCACCAGCCGCTTTTTTTATATATATATACACACATATATCAGCCAATCACATATACTATATGCATTTATCTAGACATATAATATCAGAAAGTGACTTTGAACGTGGAATAATGTTGTTATGATAAGAGTAGACGGACCACATACTAAACTATTGTATATAGCTAAATATACATATATATAGTAATATATATATATATATACATATACATATATATATACATATAGATATATATATATATATATATATATATACAACTTATTTCATTACAATGGATCCATTTAGCTTCAGATGACACAATGCAGTTTATTAAAATGTAAACATATTAATTGCATGATAAAATGTTTAAAAAACTTAGAAAAATACTTTTAAAAAATCAGCTGGTAAAGGCACTTGTTTCATAAAATGACCCAGGTATGCGTGACTGTGCTTCTCTTTATAATAAACGATAAAACCTGTTTCGCTCAAAAGTGCTGTGGGCCACATAATAGCCAAGATCTAATTTGGAATGATATATTTTTTTTATTTACGGTTGCCAACAATGATAAAGCAAATTTTGTCACATACACAGAGCTAGGTGAGGAAACACGGCCGCGCACACGCTTCTCTCACACTGACACTACTGTATCCCTAGGCCATAATGTGCCTGCTATGTGTTTTAAAAGGATTAGCTGCATTAAAAATTACATTTCATTCTCAAACTGAGCAAAACAAAGCAGTTCATGGCAAACATGTTCATTTATTACTGCTTTGCAGGGGTTTAAATACAAAGCATGAATATTTAATCACAGCTAATCTGATCTGGTCGTACACTTGCATGCATTTATTATGAAAATTTAAGAAAATGACAGATACAGTGTACACTACCAGTCAAAATTTTGAAATGATTAAAATTTTTTGATGCTGATGAAGAAGTCTCTTATGCTTACCAGTCTGCATTTATTTGATAAGTACAGTAAAAACAGTAATATTGTGAAATATCATTACAATTTCAACTAAATCTTATCTATATGAATATATATATTTAAAATATAATTTATTCCAGTGATGTCAAAGCTGAATTTTCAGCATTGTTATTCCTAAGCTATAATAAAATACTATAATAATATTAATAAAATGAATCATAATCATAAGTATCAGTAGATACATTTAGAATGTTCTTTTGAATTTTCTATTCACCAAATAATCCTATAAGAGAAAATAGTCATGATTTTCAGAAGAAAAGTTGTTTTTAAAAGAGATAATAAGAAGCATTGAGTACCAATAATAATTGAGAAGCAAATGCGCATATTAGAATGATTTCTGAAGGATCATGTGACACTGAAGACTTCAGTAATGATGCTGAAAATTCAACTTTGCAACACAGGAATAAATTACATTCTAAAATATATTCAACCAGAAAATAGCACTGTTCAATTGTACAAACTTTCCCACAATTTTACTGTTTTTACTCTAATTTTAATCAAATTTATGCTGCCTTAGTGGGCATAAGAGACCTCAAATACAAAAAGCTTAATGATTGTAAACTTTTGACTGGTAGCGTATGTGCAAAGTCACAAAAAATGAGCCAATCAATTGTTCCTAATGTAGTTGTGCCTTCTGTTTGATATTAATGGCGCTGGCAACACAGTTCTCGAGCGAACCCGCAAATAATTCTGTTACTCTCTCTCTCTCTCAGCCAGCCCTCATGAGATAAAAAGCCTCAGGCTGAGAATTGGCAGGAGCGAGCGCCGAAGTACTTTTCACCTTAAAAGCAATCTTAAAGAGAGGGTCTGACGTCGTCACATTAACTTGTCTTCTCCGATACGCACCAGGTGGAGAAGACTCACCGCGATCTCAGACGACTCCCATTTAAACTCACAAACAAGAGCACTATTCACCCAAGGCAAAATAAGGAGCAGGGCTTTTCTGGCAGCCTGGCACAGCGAGGATGCTCTGGCCCAGTAACATTCTCCTCACACACTGGGAGACTTTGTACGTGTTACTTCCTGGCTGACACTCAAGAGTACTGAGCGTTAAATAAGTTGCACACCCCTCGCATGCTCTTGATTCTGTTGTCTCCGTTTATGACATTTTCTGTTGTTGTTGTTGTTGTTGTAATGTGAAAAGGCGAACCAAAAAAATATGGAGAAATAAGAGGAAGCAACAACAACACTCACATTTCTCTCTGTGGGATTAAAACGAGGTCTGTATTTTAAGGATTATCAGATGCTTTCGATCACGTGACTTCCATGTTTTTGATCTTGCGACACAAAAAAAAAAGAAAATGAAAACATCTTAGTAGCAGTGGCACCACATAAAACGACAATGTGATGACACTCGTGTAAAATAAAGAACCTAACATGTCTGGTTTATTTTGAAGTGGTAAAGATACTATGTTAGGTTTTGTCAGGTTTTGGTTGTTTAATGTTGTAATACTTATGCATGCAGCATGTCTGCCTTTGGAGTGGGTTAGGCAACTTATTCTGTTTTCCTGGATCTTTCTTCCTGTTTCCATTTTCGACATCCCTTATTTCTGAAAGAGTAATGGTACAGGGTTTCCAGTGTGAAGCGGGTGCTCTGCACACAACAGTAGATCTGCTTTAAAGTCCCCCGGCACTGCTATCAAAGTGCTTCTTCACAGTTGATCATTAGCAATTTAAAAGCTTTAGGCAACTCAGAGCCCTCAAACTGAGCAGTATAATTTAGCGGTGGCCTCGGCCATACAATTAGAGGACCGCACTGTACATTTATCATATTTGGGACTTCCACCCCCCAAAAGAAATAAAGGGTATTTGAGTTTGTGACTGATATGGGGTTTGAATTCAGTAACTGTGAGCCGGAGTGTCATACATTTTTGCAGACGTAGAAAAAGAAAAGCATTTTATTGTTCTTCAGGATAATTTTCGAGTAAGTTCTCTCCTAGATAAAATCCACTATGACTCGAAACAATTATTTTGATGTGGCTTCGAGCGACGGATGCTTTCAATTTGAGTGGTCCACCTAAAATCATTATAAGGCACGGTTTCAGGCACAAACCATCAAGGACAGGCCGAGTATCATTTTAATGGCAAAAAAATAAAAAAATAAAATAAACCCTACCAGGCAGGCAAAGTAAGTAAGTCCTGTCATTCATATCCAGTCTAAATTCAAAGATTCAGATCTGTCATTTCTGTTGTTTTTGGCCTATATGTGGAACATACCAACTAGAACATAACATCATAACAGCCACATAGTTTAACTACATTTGCATTGCCTGAAGGAAATATAATGTGCCTGTGAGGGAGCCAAAACAACAGTGTTAAAGTTTTAGGTAAGTTTTGGTTCTGTGTAAATTAAATGTTAAATGTTTGCCATTTGGCATCAGGATTTGTCTTATTTTAATTTAATGTTAAATGAACAATAATGAGTATAAAAACAAACCATTGCCCTTGTTTAGAATTCATAAAGCAACACTACGTGAACAAAAATGGTAGGATATGCAAAGTGCATTTGTAAAAAGGCATAACCATAACACATAACAAACTTGCACGTTTGCATATTTAAAGTTCAACCCCAACCAAAGATATTCAAAAATGAAAATATAAATAGTTGGCGGCTATAGTCTCGTGGAAAGAGCGTCAACATACAGTGCATTTGTGATTCGGGCTTTCCGATTTTGAGTCCCGGTTTGCGGACCTTTCCCGATCCCGTCCACTTCACTTCCTTTCAATACAAACTGGCCTATATCACAATAAAGGCCAAAATGAATCTGAATGAAAATACAGCTTTAATAAAAGCTTTAAATACATTTTTTATTGTATTATTGAATGAAATAAAATGTCGTTTGTGAATTTCAGGTGACTATGTGTGCAGCATTTTTTTAAAAAAAAAATTCACATGAGTGCAAAGTAACATAAATTTTGGGGGGCGACAACCATCTCTAAAATTCTCAAAATCCCCTAGTACATTGATAAGTTGACACATTTACATGCGTGAGTGAGTTGTCCAAATGACTGAATCACACTGACTGAAACAAGTCTGACGATTCAGACTATTTTCATAGAAAAGAAACATTTTCAAAGAGTGATTCATTCACAGATCAGGCATCTGTAGTTCTGATTCTAAACAGAAGGCAGAAAATCCAGGACACACTGTACATGATGTGATTAGTAATATATTTTGGAGGGAAAATATGTTTATCGGTAAGGTTTTACTGGGGCTCGGGCCACAAAAGTTAAATTTGCCAATTAAATCTAAGCTTCTGTGAAATGAACAGAACACCATCGCAACACCATCACAGCTGGTTATTTTGAATAAGTCTGATAATATTTTAAATTTTTATATATGTATATATATATATATATATATATATATATATATATATATAAAACTTAACATTACTCATTAAAAAAAATGGTCAGTTCAGTTGCTGCATCTTACGCAGATGATTGTAAACTGAAACATACAGTATGTCAAATTATGCAAGTACACTTATGAAAAGCGTATGCTTTATGATGAGTTAAATGTTGTATGTTATGCTTAATATGTATAGAAAGAGTCTAATCGTCATATGAACTCAGGCACAAACTGGCTTTGTTTTATGAGTAGTGAAGTAGATTTCAGAAAACAAATAGTATCTTATTTTTGAAAAACAAACAAAAACTGGTTTTCCATATCATGAATAAAAACAAAAGAAAGAATATATGGGCCACCTCCCTCAGACTCCTTAGAGACCCTGTCCCATCCAAAATAAAAGCAGTAGGAATGCCTGCTTCACGTAAAATCACACACGGTAGAAATAAAGCGCATCGTAACTATGCATGAACATCCTGTACGGAGTCACGTGTGCACACAAAACCCTGCAGATATTTGATTTGTGCCTGTGTGTTCAGCTTGTCTAAACTTAGTTGAGATTGCCAGTTTGGTGTGGTGTGTTCTGCGAGCGTTTCTTGGCATGTGCCTGGTGGTGTCTCAGACCAATTTGTCATTCCAAGCCGGCTTTGTGTGTTGCCAGCAGTGAGACCACGGCCTCGCGCAACTCTGATCCTGTGATCATGGAGGGGCGGGGGGAAGTGTTCAAGTGTTTAAACTCTGGGATATGTGAAGGATTCTGCCTGATGGTATTGTTCTCTTGGTTAGTGGAGCTGAAGAACCAGCTTTGCCGCGCGCAACTCTTCCAGAAAAGAGCTCATACAGAAGAATGTGTGTGACAAGATACAGCTCTCTCTGAATGGCGGCGGAGTCTCTGCTGTGATTTATTGTCTCGTTTCTGAAAATGTTAACTGGTAATTTTGTTGATCTGAATAATTCATAACCTTTTGAGATTCATGAAGAAAACAATACTTTTCTGACCCTGCGTCTTTTACTAATATTTTGATTCTGGGATAAAATGTGGCACAGAAACTCAAAACGTAATAACACGGTTTTATTTATTTGAATTTATAGTGGGTTTTTGTTTTTTTTTGTTTTGTTTTTAATACGAGCACTTCAACACTTAGAGGCTTTTCTTTGGTTCTTGTTTTTGAGGCTAAGTGGTTTATAAGCATATTGTTCGGTTGAGTCATCTGTTGCTTAAGCCACTGTCAGTGGAACAACTCGAGCCTGGCTTATAAGATTGAGATGGAAAAACCCTGTGGTAGTATGTATGTCAGGTTCAAATGGACAAATAACAGCAGATTTTAAAAGGGAGGTGGTACTAGGTGGGATTTTAATTCTTTGTATTTTCTCCTTCATGCAAATCTTTGCTCTCATTTCCCTTTCTTTAGCTGCTAAAAAGCTCTGTATGGCATAAAGACACAACCGTTTGATCAAACGCTGGCAGGTTGACGTACTGCATCTAAATACAGCCATTCTGTGACATTTAACACCGTAGTGGTCAGATTAGGGCACTGAATGTCTAAAAGATTCAATTTTGGGACAAAAGAGAAGTCAAAATTTGAAGTGAAATTGGTAACCTCATATTTAAATTGCAGGCTGTTCACTCCATTACACAGCATTCAGTCCAAATGCTGCTGTAGATGTGAAATAGTGATCTTTATGTTGAGAACCACAAATCCCAATCATTAAGACCTTTTTGTGCCAATGCAGTGACGACAAAAAAAAGTACTTATTTTTATATTTCAATGCAATCCACACCTTGTCATTTCTAATAAAATAAATACATTTATGATATTACAAAAGGTTTGTGTTTGAAACAAATGCTGTTCTTTTGAACTTTCCATTCATTACAATAATGCTGAAAAAATCAAATACCATAGTTTGCACAAAAATATTAAGCAGAACAACTGTTTTCAACATTAATAATAAAAAGATAAAGTACTCATTTTGAACACTAAATCAGCATATTAAAATGATTTCTGAAGGATCGTGTGACATTAAATACTGGAGTAAATTATGCTGAAAATTCATCTGTGATCACAGGAATAAATCATGTTTTCAAATATAAAACACAAATATTTTTACACTAATGCTGTGACTACTAAAGAGGCCATTATATTTCAAAGCAATGCGTACCTGATCATTTCTAATACTGGATATAAAGAGGCCATTATATTTCAAAAGCAATGCGTACCTGATCATTTCTAATACTGGATATTGTAATCTACACACCGAAGACTAAAAGTAATAATATGAAAGGTTTCCACCTTTGCATCACAGCAATAAATTACATTTTAAAATATATATACAAATATATATACACAAATCCCAACTATTAAAACCTTTGAAAATTTTTGCGCCAATGCAGCAACGATTTAAAAAGGTCTTTATATTTCACAGCATTGGGACCTAATAATATCTAAAACTGGATTTGTTTTTCATGGAATTGGTACCTAATCATTTCTAAAACTGGATGTGATGCACATGAATTTTTTATGGAATGTTGATATTTTGCACAAGATGTTAGGTATTTAATGCTTTTTTTCTAAGTTTTCTTGCAACTAATTATCTCCTTTCTCTCTCCTGCCACTCACTCTTTTTCATTTTCTTTCTGTCTGCACAATACTGAATCATCTAAATGGTTGTTGTGATGGCGTGGACTCTTAGGATGGACCAAAGGTGTGGCAGCAATTGTGCGTGGCACAAAGGGAAGCCGTTCAAAAAGGAACCGCTGGCAGGCTGTAGCTCTCTGGATTACAGCACCCTCCAGCACTAATAGAGAGGCTGTTTGTAAAGACAATGTCACGTCTTCTCCATTTACGGCAACGTCCTTCATGACGATTGAACCAATTCTAGCAGCATGCTCCCCTTAATCCTACAGCTCGCACTCTGGGCTATCAAATCAGGTTGTGTGCTTGCTTCGTTGCTTGGTTTTCATAGCTTGGATTTGTAAACTTTTTTAAATTATTTCAAAATTAATTACAAGTTTTGGTAAGAATGAAGTTAAGGGTGTGGTAACAGGTGTGCTACTTGTATCTCTACTTGCGGAGCACTACAGTTGTAACCTGGTGAGCTAATAGGTTTAGATGAGGATAAGAGTGGGCTTTGGTTTTCCATACAACACAGAGGATAAAATCAGGTTGCTGTGCTACCAAAGGTCACTTGTGGCCAGGGGCATTCGTGGTCTACGTGTTAGTAGACAAACCTTTGACATGTTTGAGGGCAAACGGTTATATTGATTCATGTTAACAATTTAAAATGTCAAATATTGCTAAAGGATAAAAAAGGTTAATTGTTTAGCTGAGCCCCTAGCACTGCCAAAAACTTTATTTGTTTATTTAGGTGCAACAATTTGGTTGAATATGATCGATCGATCTATCTATCTATCTATCTATCTATCTATCTATCTATCTATCTATCTATTTATCTATCTATCTATCTATCTGTCTCAGAATTAATTATAAAAAGATTCTGTGTCTGTCTGTCTGTCTGTCTGTCTGTCTGTCTGTCTGTCTGTCAAAGGATGCATTTTAAATAAATGCTCTTTTTATCTATTCATTAAAATAATGCTGAAACATAATGTATCATGGCTTTCCTTAAAATATTATTAGTAAATATAATTGCAGCACAATTGTTTTCAACATTGATTTAAAAAAAAAAAAAAAAAAAAAAAAAAAACCTTGAACAAATCAGCATATTAGAATGATTTCTGGAGGATCATGTGACACTGAAGACTGGAGTAATGATGCTGAAAATTCAGCTTTGAATCACATGAGTAAATTATATTGAAAATATAATAAAATACAAAACTGTTATTTTAAATTGTAAAACTATTTCAAAATATTGCTGTTATTTACAGTATTTTTGATCAAATAAATGCAGCTTTATAAGCATGAGTCATTCTTAAAATAAATAAATAAATACATACATACAATAAAAATGTACCTACATATTGAATTGTATATGCATTTTACTTTTTAGAAGCATTTTGTTTTTCTTCTTATTTTCTGACTCTGACCCTTCATAGTGTCATAGTTTTGTATGAGAAAACATGTCAGAATAACGTATCAAAATTTGATTTAGGATTTGGGTTGTACTCAAACAATGCATCTGTCGTGCCACATAAAACCGTGTATATTCATAACATAGCAGCGACGGAGCAATATCACCTTGTATCATCTTCTCATTTTTCAATCTTTGTTTTCTGAGAATGAATTTACTTTCTGATCTCTCTACAGCTCGAGTGTTCCAGAACAGCAGAATCCAGTGTATTATGCCTGATGATGAAACATCGTTCAGATAAATCCAACCTCCCAAACAGGACATGCAGCAGTAAACCCAAAAACCCCTCATCACCGTCATGCCTGTTTTTTTTTCTTGATTATTACAAAAGGAACAATAGAGACTATGTATTAACAGCATGTTGAGATTTATTTGTCTTTGGCTGCACCACCCAGTGATAGACACAAATCCTTAATCCTCCCCCAAGATAATAACTATGTAATCCTCATTCCCAGATGGAGCTGTTTCAGAAAAGACAGCGCTAGCCAACACCGTGTCTGTCCAAGATCAAGAGAGGTGAGCTCATTAAAATACAGAGCAATTAAAAAAATAAATAAATAAAAAGTCGGCCATTGCCAGTCGCAACACAAACAATATTATCATATTTCCCTCTATATCTGTAATTGTGGAACAGTGAAAAGCTAACCTACAGAGCACTTCAGTATCACCTCGGCCCCCTGTTTGACGACCCACACACTCTGCAAGAGTAATGAGCGCGCTCTCTGTATCTCTCCATCCTGATGAAAGCTGATGTGAGAGGTGCTTGGCTTGATTCATTTGCTTGACATTATTCAGCATTGTAATTAAGAGTCTTGCATCAACACTGCAGTGCACTGATTGTTTTCTGTATCTCGCCGGCTAATAAAATCTAGCTGATTGTTATGCAAATCCATTTAAGTAACGAAGATAATCAAAAGACTAAGAGCAAATGCATCACAAACGCTACGAAAAGTGGGTGTCTTCTGATTCCAGGAGTCTATTAAAGGCTGTCTGGGAAGTAAATAGTTTTCCCACACCACTCCACTTTTGCATGCTCTTTTTCTCTCTCTCTCTCTCTCTCTCTTCCATTCAACGAGGGCATGTTAAATTGAACAAAAGTGCTAAAAGTGATAGTAAAGACATTTATAATATTACAAAAGGTTTTTATTTGAAATTAATGCTGTTCTTTTGAGCTTACATTCAGCAATGAACCCAGCAAAAAATACAAACAAACAAGTTTTTGACTTGTTCCTTATTTGATAAAGAGGTGCTGATCTGTAATTTCTCTATAAAAAATACATAAATATAACATTTTAATGCACTACCTTTCAAAACAATACACCACCTTTTGGGATCAGCAATATTTTATTTTTTATTATTTTATAAAAGTATTTAAATTAATACTTTAATTCAACAATTTGATCAAAAGACAGTAAAAACAACAACCCAACAAAACTGTATGATGTTAAAAAAAGTTTCCATTTATCAAAGAATGCAGGGAAAGAAGAAAAAAGCTGTTTTTACCATTGATAAATGTTTCTTGAACACTAAATCAGCATATTTGAGTAATCTCTGAAAGATCATGATTCATGTGACACTAAAGCAGTGTTATTTATTATCATTAAGATACTATTATAATTTTTGTTAATATTTTCAGTTAGATTTTTTTTTTTTTAAATATAGTTTTAATGTTCATTTTAGTTAAAGATCTAGAATGTTTTTGTAATTTGTCTCAGTTTTTTTGTTTTTAAGTATGTCTATATAGTTTTTATTATTGTTTCAGTTTTAGTTATTTTATTACATCAAGTTAAAATTCAAGTGAAAATGAAAATGTTGACCAGGAAACTAGCTGAATTAAAATAAGATTTTATATATTGTTTTATTTTAGTTAACATTTATTTTATTTCAAGTAATGATTTAATTATTATTAGTAGTAGTAGTAGTTGTATTTATTTATTATTTTTTATCTTTTTTTTTTTTTTTTTACAAAATTACATTTTAAAATATATTCAAATAGAAACAGTTATTTTAAATTGTAATGATATTTGTAATAATGTATTTTTGATCAAATAAATGCAGCCTTGTTGAACATAAGAGACTTTTCTCTCAACAGAACAAGGCATGTAAGAGTCTATTAAATGGCGTCTGGAAAGTAAACTGTTTCCCCACACCACTCATGCAGTCCATCCAGAAGATCTTCACGTGCCTTCTGCTCGCCCCGAGCAACGGGACGCCTCTCCGCATTGGTTTTTTACGCTCGCTACCCCACACGATCGCTGGATGTGAAGGAGGGCTGTCGGCGGGCCAAGACGAGCGCCTCTCCCTGCGAGGCAACCGCTGCCAACTGCAGGCTCCCGGCCACCCCTCCCCACCTTCCATACAAGCACCCCGGGGACCGGCTGAGAGGAGAATGGCGAACAAGCCGTGCCCACCCGTGTGCCATTGTCTACAGGGAGGCCGGCTTGGAGCCCTTGGCTGCGAGTACAGAGTTCTGGACTGGAGTGCTCATTACGGCTCTGTAGGGACTGTACTCCAGGGTATCCAGTGTGTAGCTGAGGAGCTCATTATGGTAGGCTGCCTCCGAGCCTTTGCACCTAGAGGCACAGAGCCTAGAGAAGAGATGGAAAGAGGAGGGCTGCCAGATCAAACTTAATCAGAGCCACCTGTAGCCAGAAGTGCCTCCTCCTCCTCCTCATCCTCCTCCTCATCATTCTCACTGGTATAATTACAGCAATCACTTTTATTTCTCCAGCAAGGCAGAGGCCAGAGGCTTAATGAGGACTTGTCAGTCCGGATCCCCTGATGTAGATTTTAAACAGAATGTATAATGCCAATTATGCTTTTAGCATGACATATTCCCTCAGTTCTCCTGTTTATAGAGTATTTGATGGGATTTGGCTGGAATATTTTTACAACTTGATCCCACAGTTGACACTTCAAAGGGAAATATTGAGTGACAAATAAATAAATAAGACATCAGCAGAAGAGTACATGGAGAGGCGTTTCAGCATTGTGAGAATGTTTGATGAAAGCATCAATTAGAGCAAGATAAAATGGTTTTAACTTCAAAAACTGGGGGTTTTTGTATTTATTTTTATTATTATTATTAATATTTATGAGGATTATGAGGATTTTACAAATAGGAAGTCTCTTATATTCATCAAGGCTGCATTTATTTGAACAAAAATACAGTAAAAGCAGAAATATTTTGAAACATTACAATTTTTAATAACCGTTTCTATAGCAATACATAAAATGTATTTTTTTTTCCTGTGATGCAAAGCTGAATTTTCATCATCATTACTCCAGTCTTCAGTTTTACATGATCCTTCAAAAATAATGTGATGCTTAAGAAACATTTCTTCCTATTATTATCAATGTTTAACACATTTTTTTTCAGGGGTTTTTTTTGTAGCATTATAAATGTCTTTACTGTCTTTTGATCAATTTTAATATGTCCTTCCTAAATCAAAGTATATATATATATTTTTATTTTTCACACATTATTGAGTTGTGTTAATGTGTGGGTTTGCGCACCTATTTTACTTATATTCTGAAAAACAAGTTATTTATTTATTTATTTTGGTATAGAGAAATTACAGATCTGCACCTCTTGACCAAATGGAACATCAAGTCAAAAACTTGGTTTGTATGAAGAGTGAACCCTTCAAAATGTATAAATTATATACTTCAAATGTGAATCGCGAATATGAATCAGTGAATCGAGAGAGTTAACCCTGAACTGTTCATATAAGATGCCATTTCCATGTCAAAATAAATATATCTATAAAATATTTCCTTTGACAGTCAAAGTCTGCCAGATGTTTTTATTATCACGGAGCCCATCAAAAATGTCACATAACTCCTTCTGTCATAATTTTGTCACATTAAGACATTGATAGATAGATTGAAAAAGTTTCATGTGTTTTTTTTTTTCTCCTCTTTTTCTCTCTGCAGGTTCTGCACAGACAGTTTGCAATGTTCAGGTGGGATTAATGAAAACAGTGTGATGTGATTTGCATAACTGAATTGCCTCTGTGATTTCTCCTTCCTTGCACACCTCCCCTTAGGTATTGAAACATTTTGAAACATTCTTTGAAAAAAACTGTCAAACGGCTGTCTACTTACAAGGAATACAAAGAGCTTGCTGAGCAACAGTACGGCAGTCTGACATGTTAAAACTGAGGATACGCTTCCCTTCCTCAGAATAGAGCTTCTGCCTATAAGCTTAAAATCAAGCCGGTCTAATGCAGAATTAGCTTTTGAAAAGGCATATTTAATATAGTTCACATAGAGTGTTTGTTTAGCTACTGTATAGGATGGATGGGTTTTGTGACAACTAAGAAAATGTTTATGTCACAGCATCCACATTGCATTTGATGATGAGGACAGATTCATGCATATAATGCATTTTATGTACCAAACCAGAGTGCAAATAACTTTGGCGTTTGGGGTGGGGTGATGGGTTGGTGGGGGGCTGTCTGACCCACTAATTAGATCTTAAATTCTCACAATGGACATCAAAACTCAATATTGGGGTTAAGAGGGCCATGAAAAGTATATTTGCATTTATGCATTAAGCAGCAGTGTTGGGGAAAGTTACTTTTAAAAGTAATGCATTACAATATTGCATTACTCCCTACAAAAGTAACTAATTGTACTTTTTATAGAAAGTAATGGGTTTCATTACTTTTGCGTTACTTTTTCTCATCTAATCCGGCCTTGCTTGATTGTTTTTAATATAAAAAAGTTATATTTATGGCAAATGTAAAAGCCCTTTCACACCAAAAGTGAAATGAATTATCCTCTGTTTGAAGGAAACTTAGCTATTAATGTGTGTGCTAATTAACATATTTCATTATTGCATGTTTGCAATATATTCTGAGTTTGCGCAAGTGAGATGAGAGGGTGAATGTTTTGAAGAAGCTATATTTCACATAACACATTTCAACAAATCACTAAATTTAGTACAATTAGTATATAATTCTATTGTATAATATTATCCTATTCACTTGTAATATGGGTCAAACTCTTGATGTAATAATGTTACAATGCCTGTAATACTGAACACTGAACATATTACATAGAATATAGACAAAAAAATATTTTCTTGAAACTGAGTCTTGTATATAAATGGAATTGTTTTTAGGGATACATTTGCCACACATTTGAATGATGATGCTCACCCAGTGTGTTGCTGAAAGCAATCTGTTAAAATCTCTTAAATTTGTAATTTATAGGAGCTGTGTATTATTTTTTTTCTTGGGTATTTTTTTTTTTGCGTTTTTTTTTTTATTACAGTTGAAACTTTTTTTTTTTTTATTTTTTAAAATTCATGAGATGTTAATTTACAGACTGTTTCCCAAAAATTACTCAGAGAAACTCTGTTAATTATTATATACATGGATATCAAAGATCAGCAGGGCACATGCTTGAACAGACGTGTAAGCACAAAACAGTAGAGAAAAAGAGCACTTTCCAGGTTTTTTAGTGATTAAAGTGCCTTCATACAGTAAAAGAACAAGTAGTGAGTTGGAGAGAGGTTATGTGCAGATGAGAGAGAGAGAGAGAGAGAGAGAGAGAGAGAGACAGAGGGAGGCTGCAGTGTGTGCTGCTTCCTCTTTTTTTTTAGAAATAGAAATGATACATTTGATGAATTTAAATTCAAGAGAACATTTATTTGAAATAGAAATATTCTGTTACATTATAAATGTCTTTTTGACAAATTTAATGCTTCCTGAATAAAACATTCATAAAAATGTAAAAAGACACCAGACTTTTAAACAGTATATGAAATTAACATGTATATCAAATTAAAGTCTGCTGGCTAAGTTTATACCAGATCATGTGAAATTTGACATACATTAACATGATTGCAAACCAATTCATAAATTAGATGTAAAGTTATATGTTTTTAGTTCAAACTGTTTCTGTCCTTTATATTTCTAAGAAGACTTTCAATTTCTACAGTCACATCAGGAGGATTGTGGTCATGTATGTTTGTGATATCACCCCTGTAGCTCTTTTCTAATTTGTTAAACTAATGGTGTTACAACTCACTGCATGTTACAACACTTCCTGGTCTCCCCTACGGAAACACTCAAAACCTATATAGAGAAAAAAATAAGTATGTCTTCCTCACTCTATTTTCCACATTGTTTTCTGATGTAACAACTCGAAACGCCATACAATATTTTTATGCATAACTTCTGAATTTCCCTGGGTAGATTTTTTTTTTTTTTTTTTACATACTCATTGTGTGCCAAAAGGGAAACTCATGGAAATATGCTTTCTAAATAACATGGTGTACTAACCTCAACCACTTTGGTGCATCCCAAACCCCACTTCCCTCCCAAAAATTTGCCCCACTGCAAAGTTCAGTGTATCATTTTTTACAATGGGTGCATCTCCATGCCTGCCACCATTATGACATCTCTCGTGTTTACTGAAGATTTGTTGACTAATGGTTTGAAAAGAAGGTGACTATGAATAAATTATAGCCAAAAATCATGTTTGCTTACTTCATGTTTTTGTACCCCAGGATGAATTACTTTTATTGTATTAAAATGAATTACTTGTTGTTGAATAAAAGCATCTGGTGAATGTTGAATTAAATAATTAGAATTATACAACAAAAAGTTAGTAGATGCAAATAAAGCTATAGAAAGTACAATACACTTTTGAGGAAATGTAAGGAAATATAAGGAAATAGACTTAATGATATATTTTATCTCAATGAGAAATGTAATATTAATATTTATTGATTTTAATATTTAAAAAATACAGTATTGGTCAGTATGGTGTTCCATCTTATTTATTTACTAAATTCATAACACCACCATTCAAAAGTTTGAGCTCAGAATACTACCCCCCCCCCCATTAGTTAGTTAGTTGGTGGATCCACATATAAAAATATAAAAAAATTTTTTATTTTTTTTTTAATTCAAAATTTAATGAATGAATGAATAGCAACAGTTTTCAACACTGATGATAATGATGATTTTTAAATACATTATTATAATAAAAAAATAAATTGCAACAATATTTTATAGTATTACTGTGCTACTATATTTTTGATCAAATAAATTCAGCCTTGCAAGCATGAGGTTTCTTTCAAAAACATAAAAAAAATGGCATCGCTCACAATTTTTAACAGTACTGTATGTATCTACTGTATGTGTCATGCATGTGCATATTTAAATCTGCTACCTGCTCCCAGTGGAGGTGTGACTTATTCTAATACGACATTTGGCAGAAACGTTAGAAGACTACGAAAATATTCAAAAGTATGTAAATGTATTCCTCCTCAAACATTGTTTCACATGTCCTCATTACGTCTGCTTTGAGAAGATCCCACACCTGCCACATGACAAACTGTGGATAACAGTTGCGTGTAAATAGGCCTGATCTGACAAAGATGACACAAACTCTCAGGGTATCTCAGGTAGCTTTGCCCTGTCTCCTAATGACACTCCCACAGCGTCCAATATTGTAGGCTCACAGGAGAAAACAGAATTCCACAAATAAAGCACACAATCCAGTTATTGTGCTCTTGAACTGCACCAGAATTAAAACAAAGGCATTCTTATAATTTTTTTGAGTGGAATCAACAAACACATTAATTACAGTCGTCTAATAAATGAGTCTGCATTGGTGTCGCCCACATAGAGCATCAGGCAAAGGCATCTGTGCACTAAAAAGCTTCAATGTCTCCTATATGTGTTGGAAAAAGTAGGTTCAAAAGGAGCTTTTCTTATTTTTACCCCTCCTACAAGAATACAAAGATGAAGATACACAAAGCATTGGTTGCTCTCTTTATTCTCTCCATGCTAAAGGAGCTTAGCGCATTTTGTTTTGTGTTTAGCCTGCAGTGAGGAGGCAAAAGGTTGACATGAAGTGAAAAAATGTAAAAACAGATGCTTTTTTTACTTGCTAAGAAACATTGTACTGGCAACCTTTTCATGGTCATGAATGGGGAAGTGATTCCCTAGAGTCTGACTGACAGTCACATTTGATAGCTCCCTCTCCTGCTATCTCTGTTGCTGTGAGAGGCAGCATTAGTTGCCTCGCAGTGCTGCGTGGGAGTCCCTTTAAAAAATGGCATGCAATATCTTAACTCCCCAACTCTGGAGTTCAGACCGTCAGCTGATGCCATTGCACGGCCGTAATAATAATAAACATCACGAGGAGGCTCACCTGCGAGCCATAATTAACGTTAGATGCAAATATAGTTACAGGCAAAACAAACTGTTGATATTTCTACCGTGACTGCGTTTTGCATGCGTCAACTGGCATTATTTTGCATTGCCATTTGCATGGGGTTAACAAATGGAGGTTGGCATGAAACAACTGCACTTTTTCCATGAGGAAGCTTGATGCACCAACAAAGACCTTCATTGACTTAGGCTGAATTTGGGTCAGCTCCTGACACGTTTCTTGACAGATGGTTTGCTCAAAGCTCTTGGTGACCCTAGCGGGGCACAGGGACATGACCTGTCAAAGAATCGAGCATTTACAAGTGACTATGACGAGCTGAGAAGATTATCCACGCCGTGTTTTTCACAAAAGAAAACACAGCTTAATCTAGGAGAGCATTATGTTCATGAAATGAAGTGTGACCAGTAGCAATAATAATAATTCAGCAGACCTAAGACTCTTTAGACAAACTAATGCTGCTTAACCTAACATTTTCACCAGCAAAAACCTATCTGGTCTCATGGCATAAATGTATCTTGGTGCACTTTTTAGCAAGACGCAAAATATGTACCAATAAGTAAATATGCTGCAGTTTAAAAAGAAAAAAAAAATGAACACTAGAGGCAGTAAAACTCTGACACCTTTTATTCATTTTCACACAAATTTACATAGTTTTAATTAATAAAGCGTAATTTTCGCACAATTACTAGAAGAATATAATGTTATGACCTCAAAACAATATTAATATGCTGGGAGATTTGAAAACTGATGCTTTGAATGTTAGCATCGCACATATCCAGCTTCATATCTATGGGTTTTCATATGTAGTCAGTTTGTTCGGTAGCTCACGGAGTAAGGAGATGAACTTGAGAGGCAAGGAGCTCCGGTTTGAATCCAGTGTAACCACGGTTCGACAAAGCAGTTCAAATCTGTATATAAGGAAGATGAAATGGCACGGTAGCATCAGCAAATGAGTTTTTATATCAGTTTTGCGTTTGTTAACACTATCAGGTAGGTTTAGGGTTGGGTTGGTGTGAGGCATATTTCCAACACAATTAGAGCATTAACTTTTAGCGACAGTCCACGGATATTTGAATTCTGAACAGCCGCAATACGTACCAGAAGCAACATAATAAAAACACCACAATACATACCCATTTCAACGTAATAAACACATGCCTAGGGTTCATGAATTAAACCAGTGTTTTAGCGCCACTCAGTGGACATTTCTCTTTAAAACTGCGGCAAAACGTGCCGTAAGGTACGTAAAATCGGCATTGCACAAAAAGTGCACAGAGGTACGTATTTTTATGAGACCAGGTTGGCAAAAACACCTCACGCACACAAAAAACAATCAGTGGAAACCCCATAACACTAAAGAAATTAGTGTTATCTGCTAAATAGAGGTTTAAATGAAACTCTGGATAAATCAGGCTGTCGGCCGCGACTAGCCATCCTATAAAACAAGACTCCCTCGGCCTGATATCGTGGCACAGCAGTACCAATAGTCATTATCATTACTGTTTTATTAAGGCAGTGTACGCTAGCTGAATCTCCTTCCTGCCATTGCTGTGGAAGTTGATGGGGAGCAGAGGGAGGGATTTCTGCCTTAATTTGGGTCAGCGAGCGGCCCGTGTGGAACGGAGTGACAGACCCCTGCTGGATTGAATGGGCAAAACGCATATGTTTAATCGCTATCCGCTCGAAATAATTGGCCTAATTATTCACAATACAGAAACGCAATGGTTTGTCAACTCAGGCCCGCAAAGACTTAACTCAGACACAAACATTAAAGGTACATTTAGTGAGATGGAGGCCAACTGTCAGGTTGACAGGTTAGAGCCTAATTGCTTTAAATGCGAGTACATGCAAATGCATTGTGGTGAGGAGAGGAGAGAGCCAGGTGGCCACTGGGGAGAGGCAGGGAGTCGGGCTGTAGCCCACAGACAAAGAGTGAACAGAGACAGGCGCCACAAACAAGGAGCCGCCGAGTATACCTCACCGCACCGCACATTTCATAGTGACAAATTTATGCGCTCAGCAAATAGGCCTTAAAAAGGGCCGGAAACAACTCGATCGTCAGACTCTACATGGTGTTAGTGCTGGTGGTTCTTTTGATCAGGGTTCATTTAACGATTCCATATGAAAGAAACACTTAAGTCTGTGGAGGGGATCGAAAATAATATTGCCTGAATGATTATTATGCGGTAATTGGAAACACGTACTGTTCAGACACATATAGTCTTTTCAAATCATTTAAATACCACTCAGAGAGGCAAAGGGGTTTACATATGCAATATTGCACTATTGTTAAATATTCATCTCACTTTATGCTTAACTGGTTATGTTAATAGAATTCAAACTCAATTTATTCAAGTGCTGATCAATGGCATGCAATGATTGCAGTTGATGCATTATGCATTTTAATGAAACACACTTGCTATACAGCTGTGTGTCGTAAGGTTAATGGTCCCGATAGGTACGGCTCCCAAAAGAAACATACGTTTTCTCACTTCACAATGAACAACACCTGAAAAGGGCTAGTGCTTTTGTCTGTGAAAAAAACAATTACTTAGCCTTGTTGTTAAAGCCCAATTAGGATGTTTTTTTTTTAAATTATTATTATTGAAAGGATTGTCACAGCATATTTTTGGCTCTGTTTAGAGACAAGGACAGAACAAAGTTTCATAAGAAACATGAAAATATTGTCAAGCTGTTAGACTATAATTGTCCCCGCTGTTTTGCATATTATCCTCATGTCCAGTAATTGTCTTCATAAGTGCAATATAATCAGAACCATCTACAAAACCAAAAATCTAAATCATAAAACGTCACCTCAGTACTAAGTCACTTTTAGATGCACATTATTATCAACTAAATATATATATATATACATTTATAGCAATAAATAAAATTCATTCATTTTATTTTATATATTGCTAGCATTTAGTTTATATATATTGTATGATAAACGTGTCTAATACAACTAATTGTGTGGGTGGAATATTGCATATTTGTTCAGTTCTGGTCAGGTCAGTCCAGGGCCAGTGTGTGTTGATATATATGGAGTATTTGAAGTAAGACCGTTGCTGTGCTAAAGTTGACCTGTTAGTTATCTCTGTTAGAAAATGCCACAGTGTACTTTAACAATAATATGCAAAAACTGGTTATTAGGTGATACCCTCTTTTCATGCGCAGTGAAACTATAGTCAAAGTCCTTTTAAGAAAAGTCATCTCACTCAACGGCCATCTCTGAAACGCCTCTTGGGCGTGCAAGTGCAACTCCTACAGTATCTTTTTGAATGGGGAAACATCAAATACTCCAAAACTGTTCACTAAGCTTACAATTAAATTTTATATTTGAAATCACCAAAGAAATCTGACAACAACTGTGTCATAAAGTGACGTGACATACAGCCAAGTATGGTGACCCATACTCAGAATTCGTGCTCTGCATTTAACCCATCCAAAGTGCACACACACAGCATTGAACACACACACACACACACACACACAAACACCGTGAACACACACCCGGAGCAGTGAGTGGGCAGCCATTTATGCTGCGGCGCCCGGGGAGCAGTTGGGGGTTCAGTGCCTTGCTCAAGGTCACCTCAATCATGGTATTGCTGGCCCAAGACTCAAACCCACAACCTTAGGGTTAGGAGTGAAACTCTCTAACCATTAGGCCACGACTTCCCCACAGTAAATGTTGTTACTTTTGCTCAAATAGCGTTATAAAAAGCTTATTATTCAGGCTAGATCAGCCAGTGCGCATGCGCACTCCTTAGCGCACGTCTCAGAGCGCTGACTATTTCTATAGCAACCGGGACTTCTAACGGCAGCTGCAGTGACGCACTGACTTTTTCGATTAGCAATTGACTCTTTCATTTTTCCCCATTCAAAACTATATGAGTGACATGTCTTGGGTATTCTATAGTCTTTGATATAGATGTCTAGTGTACAAGTCACATAAAGAACAATAACTGACTGTAAAAATAAATAAGTAAACAAATGCTTCCAGCATGTAATACTATCCAAGTGGTAACATACATTTTAACATTGTAGAATACCCACTAATATGCTTCTAGACGTTGACTGGCAAAACACTTGCTAAGATGAAGCATGAGTGTTGGAAAAAAACTGTTGGAAAATCACTTAGTCATCAATAAAAGATCCCAGCTGGAAATGGATGTGAAAGCTGTAAAGATGCACTTGCCTTCAACACAGCTTGAGCCACAGCCAACCATTTTAGCTGGCGCCATCCGTCTCCCCCCAGGTAATGCAATTAGGTGCCACTAATATATCGAGATGCTCTTCAAACCACTAAACATCAGACAATAATAACCTGTGACAGCGCTCAAGATCTCCTCCCAGGTAATGGTATTATTGACCATTTGTATTTTTTAATGTTTTTATTGATTAAAGGGGGGAATGTTATTTTTTTAGAGTTTTTATAACAATGTGAATATATTTTGGAGAGACAGATGATGTTACTAGGCAACCACCCCATGAGCCAACATATACACACTACAGCCAATCAACTGTCTCGCAACTGTTGTTATTTGAAAAGCATTAAAGATTTAACAGTAGAGGGCTAAGACTATGACCAAAATACCAACTCATATATCCAGCGAAGCAAATGAACAGGTATCATTCTTTATAAGACTCACGGGCGCTTTTCAGCCGTTTAGACTTCAGCGGAGCCGCTGACAACAGGCCATGAGAAGAGAATCACAATGAGTAAGGCAGGAGTTCATATTCAGGGCAAGAAAGAGAAGCTGTTATAATAGCAGACCTGATAGACCTTAGCACATTGGTTTGCAAGCTGCCAAATGATAGGCCCTCGGGCTATTATGTGAGAGAAATATGCAGCATTCAATTTGTTTCAGAAGGAGAAAACCTGACACTGTAATTTAATATGATAATGTCATACTAAAGTCCCTTTAAGGCAAGTCAATCTACACGCCAGCCATTTTGGTAACACCTCAGCAGCTATTTTTTAGGTAATAGGAACACAAGATCGGCGCCTGGCATGTTTTTCAAAATTGCCAGAACTGTTTACAAAGATTATGGAAAAAAAAAACAGTAAAAGGCAATTGACTTTTTCACCTCAAAGGCGGGACTTCCATTCCTACATACAGAGTGTCACGATTTCTACCATTAATTTTTCAGAGCGCCCCGTCTCCTGTAGTGTCTCTGGTCATGCTCATGTCTCAGCATTTCC
Source organism: Cyprinus carpio (assembly GCF_018340385.1). Lineage (NCBI taxonomy): Eukaryota > Metazoa > Chordata > Actinopteri > Cypriniformes > Cyprinidae > Cyprinus > Cyprinus carpio. Next base: position 24,738,756 of record NC_056585.1, on the reverse strand, counting down.
TGCACCACTTTGCTTTAATCTTCAGTGCCATGGCAAAATAAATCATATTTTACTTGATAGTATGTGAGTTTGCAGTCTGTATTGAATGTGATGTAATAAAAATTTAGTGTTCCGTGAAATTATTGGGGAAAATAAATTTTTTTTGTATAGAGCTATACTCATGAGTTGTGTGAAAATAACATGAAGTAGTGCCAGTGCAGTCCAATTTGCAAAAACAACATGTAGAAAGTAATGTGATGTGCTATTTGTATGCATGTTAATTAGTATTTATTTATTTGTTTATTTGTTTGTTTGAAATTTTTTTATTTGCTTGTATTCAGCAAGGATGCCTCAAACTGATCTAAAGTGGCAGTAAATTAATGTATATGTTACAAAATTTTTTGTTTCTGTACAAAAAAAAATGTATTTTTCAAAACACTGATAATTTCCACGATATTATTAATAATTTTTCTTTCTTTACAAGAGTGTTTTTATTCTTTTATTCTATATATTTATATATTTTTTTCTTTATTTTCTTTCTTTCTTTTCTTTTTCTTTTTCTTTTTCTTCTTTCTTTCAGCATATTAGAATGATTTCTGAAGGATCATGTGACACTGAATACTGAAGTAATGATGCTGAAAATTCAACTTTGCCATCACATGAATAAATTACATTTTAAAATATATCAATATATAATGTTTGAGTATATATTAAAATAGTAATTTTAAATCATAATAATATAATCTTTCATTATATATTTATAAAGGACGACAGGCTTTTGTTGCCTCAAGACCTCAGTATATAGGAAACAATGTCATGCAGTATGTTTGTGGCTCTTGTGCTTTATGAAGTAATGGAATGGCAATAATGGAGTGGGTTAGTTTGTGAACAGTGGCACTACGTGCTTTAGAGAGTTAAATGCAGCTGGGAGATGAAGTGTCTAATCTAACATCAAGCTGGTAAGTGTTATAAGTGGTTATCAGTCCCAACACTTATCATGAGCCAAGCACTTTACTGTTTTCTAAAGAAAGTGGGGGAAAAAATGAGAGTGACATGTCAAAATGACATAAAATGACTTCACAATGCTTCTCAGCCATTAAGCAATTTGTTAAATGGAGATTTAAAATGTATCTGACATGTTCATTAAGAGTTATACACAGATTTAGGCTTCATATATGATGTAGATGCGAACAACGCACCAATGGGAAACCCCGTGCTTCCTTTTCCGCTTTCTCTTTGTGGGATTCGAATTATGACATCGCCTCAGGAGCATTCGCTCGGACACGCGAGAGTGAGCAAGAGCCAGCGTTCATAGAAATAGCATAATCTCGAGTTAAATCTTTTTACTTGAAGGATTAACTGGAATATCAAAGAGCAGAATGCAATATCACTAAACAAGAGGATAGGGAAGGCAGATAACAGTTGTGAATTCAGCCAGAAGCGAGAATCTGCTCCCTTGTTCTATTCTCCCGCAGGCAACTTCAGGGTGAGTCTTATAAAGGATTACCCCGTCAAATAATGCTCTTTCCTCCTCAACATTGTATGCCTCTTTAAACACAAATTGATGCATTAGATATTCATGGATGGGTGGAAATCTGTGACAGAAAAACATTCCCCTTGACTTACATTTTCTGACAAACAAAACACCTCATAAACAATATTTACATAAAATATATGTACCCCTTCTGGAAATACTGTGCTCAGATTGACTTTCATTTTGTGTTACTATTTTTTAAAGAAAGAAAAGAACTCCAATAAAACATGCTTTTCTCATATCAGCTCACTGTTCAACAGTCAATATACAAATCAACCATCATGTACAACAATAAAATTTTAAATCTCTGGAATAAAATCCCTTGTTCATTTTATGGACACGTTTTGTCTGTGTACATGAATGAATGAATGAATGAAAACATTTTAAGATGCAAATGATGTCTGAGGTCCAGCCATAATTTTTAATACAATAAATATTGGAGTGGTTGATTAATTTCACTTTTTACACAGTCATAGTTTAAAAATTATGATATTCTATAGTTTAGGACTGATAGTTTGGTTGTTGGATAGGTGTATAGTTATAGTTTATTTAGATATAAAATTTAATTATAGTATTAAACTTAAATTGATGAAGTCATTGTAAGAAGTTTTAGTTTTAATTTTACCTTCAAATATGAATGAATTTTAAATGTTTTTTTTTTTTTTTGTACTTTAATGGTTTATTGATTTAATGAATAATAGTATTATTATAAAAGAAATCAACCAATGGGAATCAACCACTGAGACACAAAACAATTTGTTTGAATGGTTGTGACTCATCTTCTTTCCATTATCCAATGGCAATGAGCTATATTGGCTTCGGCTTTGTGTTTCATTAAGGCAATGCAGCAAAGTCTCGACTTTGTTGGGCACATTAGGATTGTCATACTTTCAGAGAACTCATAATCTCAACACTTAATTATGTGTTAATTATGCAAGCTGTAAAGAGACCAACATATCCAGTAATTATAGTTATAATATTGAGTTGCCAAACAAGTGATCACAGACTTTGTTGCCAGTCATTATTTTCCTTTTAAGATGGTCACCACACATCGATTTCACAGAGTTTGGTGGAGATCAATTGGCTTCATTCAAGCCCAAACTCATTGACGGGGGCGGGATGGCTCTAGAATCAGCTGGGTCAGTGATTAAAACATGATTGTATTAATCTTGTCCTGCATCCAACAAAAGTGCATGCCGCCTCTGTTTTGTCTATTGGTTAAGCTCCACTTTGTTCAGAGCAATAGGCTTTTCCTTTAGACTGGCTTTTTGTATAAGAGGGTGACTTTAATCAGTGCTCTTTTGGTTTGGTTTGATCAGATTAGAGAAAAGACCAATCTAACAAATGAGCTAATATACCTTTTAATTTTTTTCTTTGAAATCAATATTGCTCATCTAATCTCTTCTGTGACATTGCTTTTATATTGTATGCCATTGTTGTTGTTTTTTAGGTTTAGTTTCCTGAAATTGATTTGGATTACTGTTGGGATCATAATTGGTTTAAAGTTTTGTTTGGTGTATTTGTAGAATATTTTATCACAATAAATGGAGACTGAAATGCATTTGGAAATTACACCAAAAAAAACAAAAAAAACAAAAAAAAAACCTATACAATTCACGCAATATTCCAAATCTTCAGAAGCCATACAATAGCTTTATATACATACAATAGCTTTATATATATATATGTGTATATGTGTGTGTGTGTGTGTGTGTGTGTGTATATACATTATTATTAATATTAATTAGCATTAATTAGCAATACTGCTTTAAACTGAATATATACAGTATGTGCGTGTGTGTGTATATATAATAATATTATATATATATGTATGGTCATATATATTTATATCATTAAATATGATATTAAACATTAATGCATATTAAACCGCATATTAGAATGCTTTATAAAGACTGGTGTAATGGCTGCTGAAAGTTTGGAAATAAATTATATTTTAAAATATATTTAAATAAAAAGAATTTATTTTTATTTATTTATTTTTAATTTTTTTAAATAGCATTTCACAATATCACTGTTTGTCCTGCATTTTTTATTCAATAAATGCAGCCATGGTGAGTATGAGTTTAAAAAAAAAAAAAAACTACTCCAACCTTTTGAACGGTAGTGTATATACAGTATTTTGGATCTTGACAGTCCCAGTTTTCATTCACTTTTATAATGTTGGATTTATTTATTTATTTTTTAATCACCTTTCGTGTTCTACGGGAGAGATAATGTCATCCGAGTTTGGAACAACATAAGGGTGAATAAACTATTCCTTTAAGTAGGACATCAGGCCAGGCCAGAAAGCTTGTTCACCTCTGGTTTTATGCCTCTGAGGTTTGATTTGCAATACTTTCAGCTGCTTATAAATTCTCTGGCTTTGCCGGCCTCATGCTTTTATTTGCCGGAGCATTGATCTCCGAAAGGATTGCAGATCACAAAACATTATCGTTCCTCCATTCTTCACAATGTGGCACCAATATATTAAAGTACACTGCTAACTCCAGTTTAGGGTTAAAGTAGAGACTTGTGTCAAAGTTTTATGTGCATATTGCTTCTCTATGGGAGCTTGACATTAAAAGGAATATCACGTCTATCTCTAGCAGTAAACAATGATATAAAGACAGCAGTCCACAGCAGGCAGCTTAACCTTGGCAACACTAAAACTGTAAAAGTATTTTGCTGCATTGGGCATTGTAGTTTTTTATTTATTTATTATTTAGTGTGGATTTTTCCAAAGTGCAAAAGTATACTTTTGCTATCGACATTAGATCCCTGATGTCAGAGTTACTTAAAATCACATGACCAGTTGCTGCAAGGAAATAGACTAGCTTTCGAGTTCAAAGTGTCTGGATTCAAACCGAATGCTTAATTCTGTTTTTCTGTCCTGCATTTTTAGCGGCCGGTTTAACGGTGGCAGCAGCTGCGCACGACTACTGTTAACGTTACAAGTGCACTCGTCGCAGAGTGATTAAGGAAATAGTTTTTTTTCTGAAAACATAATTGCATTTTCATTACCTTATGGCAAACAGAGGCATTAATATAAGACCAAAACGGCAAATTGTTGATTATAAAGGCTGCTTTGTCCAACTTTGATGTTGCAGAAAGCACAGCTCCTTTCACAGCCAGAGATGTTTCATTATTCATGCGTTTTAATTCATTTCAGGAGGCCTAGCCAACTAACCAGTTTATATGAAGTGACAGAAAGACTGAGTCAGATTAAATTATCCTCTTCATGTGATTTGCTGCCTTCAGAACCCCTCCTCCCTCCAGGTTCCCCTCCCACCGCACTGCCTTTCCATCAACAGCTTCCGTGTCTGAACCGAGCCCAGTCACACGTCTTTGTTTTAACTCTCCAAGCCTCAAGCGCATGCAAATGAATTTGCCACTTGACGTTTGAAGCATAAGATGAAGAAAAATTCCCCAAGTGCAAAATCAAACAGATAAGAGGCAGGATTCCTCACGTTGCGGGAAATGTGTGTTTTGACTTGCTCTGTCTTTCATGTCTTCTATTTGGACTTAAGCAGTCAAGGACAGCTGGTTTTGAAGACACTTAATTTTCAATATCCAATTGCATTTGCAGATTTACTCCATTAATATAATTTTATTTTATTTTTTAAATTTTATATAAAGAAATATTATTCTATAAAGAAACCACAGAACTATATATATATATATATATATATATTATATATAAACCATACCATATATTATATATATATATATATATATATATATATATATATATATATATATATATATAAAACATTCTGAAGAAAAAAAATTAAATTTTAAAACAGTAGTGTATATAAATAAGCAGTTCAAGAGAGAGACTGAACTGATTGCATGAATGTAACATTATTACAGAGTGCTTTCGACACTATTTATTTCTATTAAATTACAATATGCAGTTCTATAGTAACTGATTTTTCTGTTTCTTGGATTGTCTTCATGATCTGTGATTGCTCTTTGTGATTATGAGTAGTGTGGTTCTTCACTGTGCATCTGACAATAAAACTTTCTTTTATAAGATTAATTTAAAGCATACAGACCTTGGGCTCAACTTTTTCTTAACGATCTCATACCGTTTATACCATACATGATTGTTAAAAATCAATTACCCTATGGTGAAAATAAATGGGATTTTTACTTCCACTACCTGTCTATTGTGTTTTATTTATGCTGCATTCCAGCAGCATAAAAGAAAAAGAGTTGGATGGGAAGTTGTTTGGAACTTAACTCTGAGCTGTTTAGATTGAAACCCAACATTGTGATTGCAGAAAAATAACCCACACCATTCTTTTCAAATATTTCCCATTGCCTATTCAACCTTGCTAGATACATGATTTACCTCTGATCAATGCTTTCTATAAACCTTACAAATAAAGTTATATCCTCCTATCATCTGCCACCTGAAAATCAATCATTAGATGCTACTGTAGTTCTAGAAACCCAGCTGGAGATAAAATCTTCATATTCTAGCATAGATGTCGTTTCAGTTTTCCTTTGAAAAATTGCTTATGCACAAGACACGTATTACACCATAATGAAATGGTAGGAAAATTTAAGAAAATTAGGCATTATGCTTAATCATTTATCATTCTGGTCTTACATTAAGTGAATCAAATCACACAGCATGGGAAAGTATTTTAAGTAGAAGCCTTAAAAATGTAAGTACCTTTCTAGGAATTACTGTTCATCCATACACGAGTAACCGCGACATCAGTAAATTGTCCTACATCGCCAGCAGCGGCAGTGAAAAAGTGCAAGAGTCATCTGTTATACTACACCATGCCACCACCCAATATTGGTCAGCGGCGACAGAACACTTTAAAAGTAAAAAAAGGCTGACTTTGACGGCCCGATAGGGCACAGCAAGGAGATGAATTGAGAGTAAACTCTGTGTTGAAACTCATAAATCTCACATTACAGGCCATATTCATCTGGGAACATTCAGCATGAGCTGCAGCCCAGTGTCTTTTTTCATGAGTAGCCATCTTACTAATTATTCGACATTCCGGTTTTAGCACTGTGGTCATGACTGAATGCTTGTCCTTGGTAAGTTAGCAAGCCGAATATGCTTTAAAAATTCCCCGGCGAGTATTATCAAGCTGTCAGAAAATAGATAGGCCAAAAAGAAAAGCAACCGCTACAGGACGGCTCGAGTGCCTCGGCATAGCCTCGCCCCCGCCGTTCAGCTGAGGTCTGATGTTTGTATTGTGATGAGAACTACAAAAGACTCGCTGATGAATTCATGCTGTGGTCGATGTGAGCAGAGGGTCAAGAAAATGTGGTATGTCTGGGTGACCTTAATCACACACAGGTTCAGACGGACTCCGGTTTCACTTGTGGGCCTTATTTCAGGTCACTGCCTCAAAGTCAAAGGAGGGCACAGTCATTATCTCCAGCAGGAGAACCCAATCATCCACACAATGAAATGAGCTCTGTTCTCACAATGCGCTCAAGTGCTGTCCATCTCCCTGGGCTGAACACATGTATTCGTTGTACATGCTTATCTATGAACTGAATTAGCCGTGAGGAATGTGTCCTGGTCTGCTCGCTATTGCCTCGACACAAAGCAGATTTACAACCCATCAAACAGCATCTCTACTGAACCAACATCAAAACCAGTGTCTGGAAAATAGACTATATTAGTCATATTGTGCGTTATGGTTTGCTATTATGGCTAGACGCTCTGTCTGCTCTGCCTGTTATTGACGTTATGCATATAATAAATATATTACATTATATAGATTACATGTTCTTTCAGTGGTATTATTTCTAGGAGGACTTCATGTGGTTCAAATGGGTAAGTGTTACAATTCAGAACCAGAAAAATGTCAGCCAATCTGAGCTCTTTAGTATTCGTACATAAACTGTGGATCAGACACATATACACTTATTTATGCTTGGATATAAACATACTGACAGCATGTAAATTATACATTTTAAATAAAATGGTTACAAATAATACTTTGAACTATACACAGAATATCAAACTCATTAGATGATTTTATGGGATTTAAGAAAGAAAGAAAGAAAGAATGAAATATACAAATATATATATATATATATATATATATATATATATATATATATATATATATATATATATTGCATGCACATACACAATTAATTTATTTTATTTCATTTTTTTATATGGTTTTAGTTTCAGTCAGCTATAATAAACAAATAATTTTAGTTTTATTATTCCCATCTACATTTAATACATTTGACATTTAATAAATTTAAAATGCATAGATATATTTAGATTATAATTTTAAAAATTAAAAATAATTGAAAAATATTTTAAACAAACAAAGAAATCTCCATCACAAATTCTTGTAGATGAATCAGTCTTGCTATTATTATTGTGTTAAAAACATTATTATATGTAAGATTACACATAAAGCTTTGTCTCTAAAAAATAAATAAAACGGCTATTTTAGAGAACCTGAACTGTGGCTCCTGTAAATACTGCGGCTGTGCTTCTGTAAACTCTTTGTAGTCTTTATTTAGAGTTATCAGGCTGTAAATCAAGTTAGACAGAGCTGCCAGTCCACAGGCACTCGCCTATGGTTAATTAGTACAGATTGACTCCCTCATTGGAGTGTGACACGTGCTAAAGAAAGACTGCGAGTGATGGCTTGAACATCCCTCATTCAACATCCCATGATTTTAATATCATTCAGTATGACGGCTTTGTTGTGTCACCAATGTGTCTTTACACCTGAGGTCCCTGCCACGCAAACAAATAGAAAACAAGCACAGCAAATACTCTGCACTTAAAGCTTGACAGCACTTTAGTCAGACTTCAAACTACGTGTGACTGCAGCAAAATGACGATCTGCTCTGGTGAAGGCTGAGGTGAATACATTTCATCTCGTGAGATCTAACCAGCCAAAAACATCACAAATAACTACAGCGTTGGCAGAAATCAAATGCAATAATCCATTTAACTGATTTATCAAAGGTAGACTTCACATGCTCAGCTAATGAATCAGTTATGACTCCCTGTCTGATTGTTTCAGAGCGTTTTAGCATGTTTCACTTGATCGCATGAGCTCAGCTGTTCACATTAAGGGACAGTGGCTCAATGTTTTGAGGGAGGAATAACATTATCTGTCCATGTGCTTGGTTTCTGCTTATAGAGATTTATCATGCACACCATCCATAGCACTCCAAAGGCTTCGCCCCATGCAGACAGATTGCAGAACAGCCAAATCCCATTTGCATTTAAACATGTCAGGATGAAAAAAAATAAATAAAAAAGCAATATGAAAGTACATGGCTCACAAAAGAGAATACTACTGTCTTTTATCTAGCAATAAAACAATTTTTTTTTTTAAAAATACGACATTTGAAACAGCAATGACCATATGAGATATTTACGCCTTTATGTGATCTCAAAACATCAATGAGCTTTGAAAAATGCAGGTCTTTGGTCTGGTCTTATGATTTCGTTTTTGTTAAAGTTTCGAAATACGATCCAAGCCTGTTCAAATATTAAAATCTCAAACACTTTGAAAGGAGCGCTTTAGGTGTATTTAGAGAAGTGCTTATGCTTGGTTTGAAAAAGCATTCATTTCATTTTAGCAATGAAAACCGGTTTAAAAAAAAAAAATGTTTCATAAAGGAGCGCAAGACTGCAGCCGAGGAAAGTCATTTATCTTTTAGCGCCTCTTTGTCCTATTTATTTAGAAAATATATACAATTTTTCAAGCAGCCATCATGTGTGACAAAAGCCACTGCTGTTAGATGGAAGGAGGCAAAGAGTTCGGCAAGGTATTAAACAATACAGTAGCTTTCAAAGTGCTTACTAGGCAAGAGGCAGGCATCCGAAGGCATGCGGGGTCTACAGGGCAGATCTCTGGGGCCGACAATCTGTACGAACAGTATGTTTCCAGCTCCTGCTCGCGTTCCCCTGAACAGCAGGCCTGCCTCTCTTACATTCAACTGCTTGAAGCCAAATTTAATATAATGAAAGCGTAATGGCACACACACTATCCTATAATGAAATCTTCTAGGGCCTGTTTTGCAATGTAATACCAAGCTGACATTTTGTTGACATTCCAGATCAGGATTTTATACTCGAGTCCAAAGCAACACAAAGTTTGGATGTCATAAATATTTGATGATCCATACTATGAATAGCGAACTTAAAAATAGCAAGCTTTCTGCCCTGATATTGACATTTGTTAATAACCTGTGGCAGCAAGTTACCTCTGGAAAGAATGTCAATACAAGCTTGTATAATTCTAATTTCTTTGTTTCCTGGAAACTTTACAGTCTGTCCGCTTTTGTTTAGCGTCCTCTGAATGCGTCTGGCCGCCTGCTGGAGATGCATATTAAATCAAGAGCACTGGCCATTCAATCTGGCCCCTGATCACACATTTTTTGTCCAATTAAAAAGGAAGGTTAATTGAATTAAATTCCATTTTCACCATTTGACCACGTTATACAATGTTGTCCTATTCTGTTAACAGTTTTTTTTCCTCCAGTCTAGCACCTGGTTAACCTTTTAAAGTGCATTATATGGTCTCCTGGCTACGTGACGTCCAAACGTCATCCACTCTTGTTGATCCAAGCTGTAATGAGTCTGATGCGGACTAATTAGAGAAATATGTCCTGGCTGCACTTGTTGTCCATCCCTTGATGGTGAGGTAGTTAAATATTTGCTATTTATAGATTTATTTCCTTGCTGTATTGGTTGGAGGTTAATTTTTTGGAAGCATAACTGAAAGGTTCGATGTAGCGGTGTTTTGAGAGAGGGAAAAAAAAAAGTCAAATTGTGAAAAACTGAATTGTGACATGGATTTTTAAATGAGTTTTTTGATCTATTTTATGTTTTTATTTTTTCTTATTTGTGTATGAGGACATGGAATTTTAAACAATTCTAAGATTATATTCTGTCTTCAGATCTCTTTATATATATAGTTTTTTATTAAAAAAAAAAATCTGTAAAAAAAAGGTTATACACCACCATTTAACAGTTTGGGGCTTGTGAGATTTTTTAAAATGGAACATTTGTTTAGCAGGGACACATTACATTGATCAAATTTGTAAAGATATTAATAAGGTAAATATTTATATCAAATAAATACTGTTCTTTTGAATTCTCTATTCATCAAATAATAAAAAAAATAATGTATCATGGTTTCCACAAAAATATTAAGCAGCATTTTTTTATGTTAATAATAATAATGTTTCTTAAACAGCAAATCATCATATTAGAATTATTAAGCACTATGTGTCATGTGACTGTTTCTGAATTTTATTGTTTTGATACTGAAAATTTTTACTGGAGTAATGATGCTGAAAATTCAGCTTTGAGCACAGGAATAAATAAATAAACACATAAATTATAAATATTCATACCCCAAACTTCTGAACTGTCTTGTATGTCATTATTCCTTTTATTTCTTTTCAAATATCCGAAATACTATTCAAACCAGGCTTAGGAGCAACGACTGTCTGTTCAGTGCGACAAACGTGAGCCACGTTGAGGGACAGCTCTGCTGAAGGGCTATTGTGAAGTCAACAAAGTAACAATGGCTCGGAGCAAATCGCTTGTCCATTGTGTGGTCAGACATTGTTCGGAGCAGGGTTCAAAAGCCTGCCCTAATTGGGTCTCACTCTAGAGACGTCTACTCCATGTCAGCTATGTAGCGTAAACTCTGCGGCAGAGCAGAGAGTGTCTGAGGCTCAGTGATTAGCACCCTGCCCAGTTAATTTTAGCAAGGTTTGGAACAGGACTAATCAGGAATTAAGAGTCGGCATCCGCCCTAAACCGCCTTCTTTACGCCGTCACAGGGGATACTTTCAGGATGGAGAAAAGGCAATTGTCTGCTGTCTCCGATTATCCCCAGGAAAGCCTATAATCTGGCTGACAGTACTTTAGGAGTCAAGCAGCAAAATAAACAGCATTGATTATCATCCGCTGTTCTTTTTTCCCCTTATTTTTTGTTCTGTAGATGGATGAAGAAGTTTGGTAGCTCCAACCCCTCCTTCTTACCATCTGCTTCAGCAAATGTTAAGGCTGGGTAAATACCCCCGAGTGCTCTGTCCAAACCAGATTACCAGCTATTCTAAGAAGGGGCTGGGCTCTTATCGTCCTTCAATCTCTTTTACGAGCGCAAATCTAGAAATCTGTGCTGGATTACCTGGATTACAGTGGCTCTGAACAATGTCTGTAAATCAACGCCTCCCAACCTGACTTTAGCCGATCTTCTGCTTACCTACTTAGGAAAGATCTCGTTCAAATGTCCTTCTATCTCCAGAGCTTATTGTATCTAGGAAACGTGTGAGTCAAGTCAAGTCAAGTCCTGGACGATTTTTCTTGTAATTTGTTAGATTTGTCGACGTTTCCTAGACATGATAAGCTCTGTGCAACATTCAGCTGGTCCTCAGGGGATGACAATAAAGCTCAACTTGACTTGTAAGTTGTGTAGAAAGTTTAATTGATTTATTAGGATATTCAGTAAGATGTGCTGATTTCTAAGGAAAATTAGCATATGTGTTTATCACTTACAGGGGTAGTTAATGTTATTAGTGTTGTTTTTGTTGTTGTTTTTTTTTAGTGTTGTTGTTGTTGTTGTTGTTTTCTTACTCTAAAGATTATTAGAGTAAGTAAAAAATACTATTCTTTATGTCTTTCTACTTGCAAATTTCACTGTAAAAAGTTTTTTTTTTTTTTTTTTTTTTTGACATTATTTTTTACAGTTGTTACAACTGAAATTAGAGTAAAAAAGGAAAAATACATTTTGTGTTGCAAGTATTTTTTTTTAAGAGACATCTGTATTTTTTTTTTTTTTTTTTACTGATATCATATAAACCAAGGTATACATGGCAAGGTATTTCGTAAAGCAGCACTAACAGTAATTAAATTTAATTAAATTGAATTTAAGTGAGTGTTGGTTTATGCAGTAGTGCTTTATGTAATACAAAGCTAAATGATTAATGTGAGAGTGGTGAATGTCAAAGGGAGCGGTCATCCAAAAATGCAAATTCATTTACTTAACCCAATGTTGTTCTAAAGCCATATGCCTTTCCATATTCTGTATGACTTTACTGACATCTTTTTTTTTTAAGAATCAACTTTTTTTTAAGTTTGTTGGTATTTGAACTATTTTGTGAAATTTTATCTAAATTTTTTATTTGTTTTTAAATATCTTCTAAGTTAGTCATTATAGTTTGGGTTTTTAGGTTTATGATTAAATGATGGCAATATTGATTTTGGGTGAACTGTCCCCTTTCATCATACATGAAAAACCTTAATAATGTCATGCCTTTTCTAAATAAATACCGCATTGTGAACAATGTGTGGCAGAGCAGTGCAAAGATGTGACACACAAAAGTTACCTTGCTAGAATGACTATGCAGACAAAATGAAAAACAAGCCCTGGAAATTGAATTCTGATCCCTTGTTTTAAAAGAATGTATTTCTAAGACAGCGTCCTCCTGAAGATTAGTGTACAACAACGTTCTTCAATTGAATTTCGAGAGCATTTAATCAGACAGCAGTGTATTCATTTTGAAGCTTTTTTACATTTTCTCTTAGGAATAATAAGCCTATACAACCTAGCAATACAAAACAAACAAGAACGACAATCATGTTTAAAAGCAATTCCTAATCTCCCGAAAACCAACAAAAAGCTATAGGCTATGGCTGCAGAGATCCATTTAGGACAATCTTGTCTGCATTTGAATGCATTCGAATGTGAGAAACAGACTTTCTAATTGGCAAAACACAAAAAAAGCTCAGTTCGACACTGAAAGACACGTCTGCATACATACAGAATCACAATCCACATCCTTAATCAGTAACATTAATATCAGCCATCTCAGAGCAATTGTATGCAAATCCATGCAGGCTAAAAATAGTCATCATTGTGTGGCTTGTGAATATTTATACCATTGTACTTTTAACCAATGGGCACATTTTAACAAGCCACAGCGACAACCAGTGTCTTTGAGACACCGATTTTTGAACACACAAATGTAGAAGTGCAAAAAGAAGAGAATGGTTGAATTATTCAGTTTGGCAGAGATTTGGCAGCAGGAGCACGCAGCACTGCCTTGAGTGCAAATAACAGAGACCATCTTCCTGTTTCCTACACCGCTGCACTGAAATGCATAAATAGCACTACATAGAGATAATCAGCAAACCTTCTGGGACTTGAACACAATATTCTCAGTCTGCAGTAATTCCCTGGTGTACCTGATCATTTATAACGATGGACGACTCTCATGTACCCTCAAATCCCGGCCCCATTCTGCCCCTCTCTGTGTGTGATGTAATACTTAGGACACAGGATATGATCGATATGAATTATAAATACGATCTCAAGACATATGTTTTGTTGCACTTTCTCAGCAATCTGATCCTAGTCTGTCCTCCTCGAGATACATTTTGTCATTCTAAAGTCCAGGTGATTTATTAATTCATGAGCTCTCCTATGGTGCGGTACTCTCGTAGTCAGCACCTGCCTGTAGAGGTACTTTCATAGGCATTCAGAGTCAAGTAATGCAATTCCTCACTGGTCTCACTTTCATTGTGCTGTGCCTGGCAGTGCAGCTTGTTTCAAATCATCAGGTTTCCTTAAATTAATCAAAATTAAATGCAACTCTTTAGTTATTTTTAGATATAATTTATGTATTTATGCATTTGTTCTTCCCACCAACACTCACAGGAAATAGAAAGTGAAAGTGAAAATTAAGCAAACAATGTGTTTCTGAGGGTTGTGACACTGTGGAAGGTCAGATGTAAGAGTTCTTATTATTATTATCAGTGCTGAAAACAGTTTTGCTGCTTAGTACTTTTGTGGAAACCAGGATACATTTTTATCATGATTCTTTGATGAATTCAAATTCATTTGCTGAATAAAATTATTATATCCATTATTATTATTATTATCACAGTGTCACATGACCTACAAGTACATGATTTGCTGTGAAACATTAAGTATTACTCATTTTGCTGCTTAATATTTTTATTGAAACCAGGATACATTTTAATCAAGGAATAAAAAAAAAAAATCAAAAGAACAGAATTTGTTTGAAATAGAAATCTTTTGTACTGACCCCAAACTCTTGAACGGTAGTGTAAACGAACATTACCTAATTTTGTTTGTAAATGATTTCCAATTTTTGGGTGAACTGCACCTTTAATATGTTGAAGGTTGTTCTAGGCTAATGAGGTCAATAGCTGAGGCATCTCCATTATTGAGGCCGTAACTTACTTTACAGACTCAGTTAATAAGTCTTCTTATTGACAGTTGCTTTATTAGATTATGAGCAAACGTGCAGGTATGTTAGCTGTGTGCACACCACATGGAGCCACATAATCCACAGCGTGTGGCTAGCATTTCTAGCGTTTGATTCAACGAGAATTCTCCTTCGTCTAAATGCTGTCAAACAAATAATACATTTAAGCTCAATGTCACAAATCAAGCAAAGCTAACACAAGAATCTCTCCTCAGCTGTCACAGTCAATTTGAAGAATAACAATGGCTAAATTACATATCTTTAAGAAACATAATTTGCCAGCAGATGGAGACCAATCTGTTGGAAGATTTTTTCCCATTCTTTAAATCCAAAGACAGTAATAAGACTTTCTGGAATACTTGATTGCGATTGGTCGATTGCGGCATTCATGCACTCAGATTTGTATAATGACCACTTAACAGTATAGCCTATAATTGGACACTGTGCAAGGCAAATGATTTCTTACATAACTGTGCTAGTCTTTTGCGCTTTGTACTTTTGTATTTTCTCAGCTGATAAAATGTTTACATTTATGCATTTGGCAGACGCTTTTATTCAAAGTGACTTACATTGCATACATGCTACATTCAATCAGCTCATGCATTCTCTGGGAATTGAACACATGACCTTGGTGTTGCTAGCGCTGTGCTGTATTTTTTGGGCTATTTTATTATAAAGTGTTATTAACTCAAATCACTATTTTTGGTGTAGATGCTGTTTGATGTTGATTGTGGGTTATATATTAATTTTATGTCAATTAATTGTTTTTGGTGTTTTGTTGTTTGTTTGTTGTGATTTTTTTCTTTCTTATTTATCGGAAGACTTTTTTAAGGATGGTTTTATCTACTTTGGTGATGGTCTTATTGTTCAGTTCTTATGGAAGTGTGCATGCCAACACCATCATGAATGTACACAGAGTTTAGTGCATAGAGAGTTTACATTGCGATATTAATAGCAGGTTGACATTTGCACACCACCTCAGGAAGAAAAAAGATACAAGCTCAACGTAGTGAAAGTGCACCATTTTCTCTAATCACCAAGGACATATTTCCCTCAAGGGAAATGATTAGCTCTCCAGTCTTGCGATTTAAAGTAACTTTGATAAGCAATTAAATTGTTTTCCATTGCGCCTCTCATTTCCTTTCTTTCATGTGAACTTCTGGAACAGCTGCTTTGAAACCACATACATGGGAACAATGGCTGGCTCTTAGGCCTGCTCACAAATGGATGTTGAGGAAATACAGTTGTGTGATCTGTGAGCCTTAAAATCGTAATTGTTCAGTCTTATAAAAAAGTTATATTTCAAAAGATGCATAAATTCCGGTGCAGTTTGGTTGATTTGGCTGGGTGTGATGTTTTAGTCATGAGTTTATATAATCGATGTGGTGTGGCATGACTTGTGTTTTTTGTTTGATTTTTATTTTTATGTGCACTGCAACATTTAGCTTACAGCTTCACAGTTAAAAAATAAAATAAAAATAAAAATAAAAATGTAAAAGAAAATAAATCAAGTAATAATTAACACAAAAAAAGAAAAATAAAAATAAAAAATCAAATATATTTAATAAAAGTTGCCTTAAATAATGGTAAATAATGTAATAATTAACAAATAATAACACACACCACAACATAATTTTGCGATAAAAGTAAATCAACAATAACATGAAAAAAAAGTAAATAACATTAAAACACTACAATACAGATGCATCAACGCTAGTCATCTCAGAGTTTTGGACCCCACAATATATGGACGCACAATTTTTTGGAAATGTGCAGTACAATGCAAAAGACTTTAATAAACTTCCAAAGCTCGAACATACATAAAACAGTTATATACAGTTTACTTCACATGTTGGCAAATAAACAGAGGATACAAAGATAATGTAAGGTGCTTCATTTATAATGAAAGTGATTTAATCAACTCCTTACATGAAAAGAAAAAAGTCAATGTGTTTCTTTTTTTTCTCCCCTCTCATTCTTTGTCAATGGAAAATATCCAGGCATGTCTAATTGTTTCTTACACAGTGCTACAGTTTTCTGTGTGAGTCATTCTGTTTTTCCTACTCCAGAGCGTTACACTTGACACCATTAAGACATCTGATACCTCCGCAATAATAAGAGGTCAAACATTTGGGCCCAAAGACACTTCGACAAATCAGTCCATTTGCTAAAAAGGAGTAAATTACTGCTCGAACAAAAGTGCTATCCATTGAAGCTATTTATTAGTGATGTAATAGTCATTCAAGATGGACTGTTGAGTTCCACAGAAGAGAGCTTTAGCTGTGGGATGCTTATTATCACAACTTTAAAGTGCTCATGTAGGGTGAGTTCTCGATTTATCGTAAATTTATTGCTGTTGACATAAAATCTGAATAGTCCACTTTGCATTCTCGTGCTCTGTACTGTATTTTCTACTTTTAATATACTTTTTTTTTTGTTTTGTCGTCTCGGTTGTAAGAATACATAGCATGTCAGTTTCAGAATATACAAACACCCAGGTGATGCAACTAAAACCTACCATCTTGTATGACAAGATTGCCGGAGGCTTTCTATTCAAAATCAGTAAACACATCTCACAAGTTATACTGGCTCTGGTAAAAGCTGACTACAACAGACAACATATAAAGGTCAGACCCGGTGTCCCTTTCTACTGCATACAAGGGGTTTCTTTGATTAGGAAGCGGGAGTGCTGTCCAATATGATTGCAGCTTAGCAAAGAATTAGGGCTCTTTTTGAATCTTCCACATCCCAAATTCAGTGACAGAGCTAAAAAGTGCTGGTACCTCCTATGGAGGGCCATGCATTTCAATGTTAACAAGCATTGGGATGGTGCGAGGAGAGCCGTGGCAATCAGTGATGAGGAGTGATCTATCAGATACGAGCACAGAATGAACAAATGAAACAGTAAAAGCAGGTGAGCAAAAGATATGAAAACGGAAAAAAAAGAAAAAAGAACCAACCACCAGGCACATCGAAGTTTCATCGAACTTTGTCTAATGTGTCAATAAAGAAAATCAGTGAACAAAATCAATAAATAGACACACAGACAACAAGGAGTGTGCTGCTGCTGCTGCTATACATAAATACATATCTATATAAACATCCTATACAGAGGTCTTTGCCATATTCATATTCCATTTGGATAAGCAGAGTGGAGGTGTCTCTCGTGCCCTATTCGGTGCAACCGGTGAATGAGGACAAAAGGGGAAAACAAAGCATTTCAAACCTCCTACATGTCACAAGCAGAGTTTCGGATGGTTAAATTAGTCTGCCGTTACTCTCTAGGACTCGTTTGAGGCTGGAGAATGTGTACAGTTCGTGTTTTCACCTCTTCTGTGAGTGCCTTCCTCTCCCTCCCTCCCTCTCTTTAGGAAATGGCAGCTAGAGATTGATTTTTATCCTGTGGGAGCGAGCTGTACCTGTGCCACAGAGTGTGCCATAGAGTGGTGGTTTCAGTGCCGTCTCCTGTAATATAGAGAGACAGACAGATATAGGGAGATTGTAGTTACAAAATCATCTGGCTTGCTAAGCTGCATTATGTACTGTGTAAGATGATAATGAAGGCCTCTCTCTCTGGACATATACATTCACGTGCATACATAGAGAGAGGGGGAGAAATAGCATTCTTCAAGGAACAGACCGAGAGAGGTTGGTGTTCTTTTTTTCTGGTCGGATTTACCTTGGAGAATGCTGGGAAAAAGTGACTAGTCAGTGCATGCAGGTAAACCAAATTGCTTTTTGCTCCAAAAGTGCCGTGACAGCCACCACACTACAGCAACACTCATTCATTGATGACAACAGGACGCTCATGTGACTAAAATACATTTCTTTTTAAGATATCTGGATAAGTGGTATAACACTTTAATGAACATGTTTTAAAAAATATGATAATACTCAGCTAATAAGGTTTTATTTACTTAATTATTAATCAGTCTCTTAAATTCATCATTGAAATATATCAGCAAGCAGTAATGAGCATGTGCAAGAGGAAAATACCATTTCAGAGCTCTTTGTACTGTAGATTCACTCTTCAGCAATGTTAAATTAACAATGAGTGACTTTTAAAAAACTGATATTACGGTGCAGCTTCACTTGTAGAACACAATGGCAGTGATGTCAAGGTCATGGTTCGTTTCCTAGGAAACACATATGCCGATAAAATGTATACGAATAAATTCAGGTTCGTTTCCTAGGAAACACACATGCCGATAAAACGTATACGAATGAATTCAGGTTTCTTTTAGGGGGTTAGAAATGCAAAAACACAAACAGGATTCTTTGATGAATTCAAAAAAGCATTTATTTTTGTAAAATTATAACTGCCGGTGCTTTCACTCTTAATCAGTTTAATGCATCTTTGCTGAGTAAAAGTATATGGAGTATATATTATATATGTAGCACGTATATATATATATATATATATATATATGGGCTGTCAATCGATGTAATGAATTACATTATGTGCCGTTTTATTAATCTAATCAATTGCAAATTAAATTTGTCTGTAAAAATACCCCCAAAAGATCATGTAAAGCCGTTATTGTGTTAAATGAGAAAAGTATCAAGTAGACATTACAAAAAGTAGCTTTAGAAAGAAATATTTAGTTTGATTCAACTTTAAATGTATTACACATTTAAGCTACAGTGGCCTAACATAATTTATAGAACATAAAAGAGAATAATTTGAGAAATATCTCAGTGTTATTATTATTATTATTATTATCATTATAATTTTCACACAGTGACAGTTAGTAATTAACAAAACATGATGGTGAGTAAATGATGACAGAACTTAAATTGTTGGGTGAACTATCCCTTTATGTATCCCTAAATGTAAGATAATGTACAGATATGGGGCGGGGCAGGTGCGTTAATTGGTTGAAAAAATTTGAATCACCTTTTTTTTTTCATAATATACATACGTACACACACACACACACACACACACACACACACACACACACACACACACACACACACACACATACACACACATACACACATACATGCATACATATATGGCTGAACCTAAAGTAAAATTTTATTTTATTTAGGATTATCTGTGGCACAATCAGATGGTTAAAAAAGGCATAAACATACATAAAACTTGAGAATTTTAAGCAAACATGCAGAATATATTACTAAAGGCCAAGATGCACAAGAATTGCTGATGGGCTAAACGCTGCAGAAATCGCCTGGGGTTTGACACAACTGGATGTAATCAATAGAGAGAGAGAAATTCGAGAGAGATCAATCACTCCATGTTCTAAAAAATGTGTTTGGTTATAAATCTAGGCACATCTGCCCTAAACCCGGTGAGATTCAAAAATGAAGTAGAATTTGAATTATTGAAACGCGGGTGGTTGAGAGCACAAACTGTGGACTCAAGGACATGCACTCTCATATTTTATGATGTTTTTGAATTGCTGAATTGCACCATGAAGCCTGATGCAAAGAAAATGTGTTTGACTGTGAGGCCCCATAAGACTGTGAGGGCATTTTCATACCAATTCAAATGGAGACGGGTTTGCAAGTAACATGAGGTTAGAATGGCGAAGCTACTGACCTGAAATACACCCCTGCTCTGAATATAGAGGCCTTTTAGCGTTTGATTTGACTAAGTTCTTGCATATTCATGGCCTTGCCAGGGATCAGTCAAGTACAGTGGAATTTACTTGATCTGCCACAACTAAAGTGTGTATTCAGACATAAGAATCACCACCCCCCACCCATCACCACCACCGGAGGGATTGAGATGTGATTGTCATTTTATGTGAACTGTGTGAGGAGAGGTAGAAGAAAGGAAGGGATAGTTGGGTGGGTGGGGTAAACTATTCGTGGTGGTGCTTGGAATGCAGAATGGACCTCTGATGGTATTATGAGCCATATGGCCCATAAATATGTTGTATTTTGACGAGCTTTTCTTTGATGCTGACATCATTCCCAGCCCTGCTAAGCATCCCATTGACCTTCATCAGTGAGTGTTTCCTGGGAGAAATGCATCCTTTAATGGTCCCTACAAATGTTCTTGCACCTATTCATCATGGCCAATTCAGACATGATGTTTCTCAAACATCGAGATGGGGTCGCTAAAGTTAAATAATGCTGACATTTGTGTCACTGCTTTATAGCAAACATAAGACACTAGAGATTTTTCACCAAATATGGGGCCAGTGGGTACAAGACATGATCTGATGTTCTAGATTCTCTTCCACTGTATATTTATCAGTAATGGCTCTGAGCTGATATCCAAGTTGTGGTTTAAAATGACTAAGTAAGAATAAATATTATAGACAATAGCTAATATATGAAAGTTAAAAGTTAGATTTTATGTTTGTTTGGAGTGTTGAGTTGTAAGATAAAGAGTAATTTGCTTTTTAATTCAGAGTGTATGATTTAGCACTGTCTAAATTGTTTCTAATTTATTTTTTTTATATTGTATATATGTGTCAAAACATACAGGATATATATGTGTAGAAACATACATGAGACTTAGGTTGTCTAAAGTATTCAATGTTAACTGAAAAGTTTTAGGTTTATTTCTGCAAAAAAAATAAAAAGAAAGAAAGAAAGAAAGAAAAAGAAAAAGAAAAAGAAAGAGGAAGGAAGGAAAGAAAAGAAAGAAAGAAAGAAAGAAAGAAAGAAAGAAAGAAATCATATATGCGGTCCAAACCTGCTGTTTTGAACTGGTCATTGTGTTTTGGAATGGTCTCGTTTTTTTAAGATTGATATATTTTTGTAAGTTGGTTAAAATATAAGTAAGTGAGTAAAATCTATATATATATACACTCTCTCTCTCTCTCTCTCTCTCTCTCTCACACACACACACACACACACACACATTAATTTGCTGCAGCTAGGTATTGACAATACCAGGCACCACAAGGCACCATCTGAATAGGATTTTAATCAAAACATTTCAAGAGTCTGATGCAAGGTTTCAAAAATTTCAACAAATATTTCTGCATATTTCAAAATATACAGAAGCAGGACGACAACTATGGCAGGGTGAATTACAAATCTAACCTGAATTATGTGTCATTCCATAATCTCACTATGTAAGCAGGCTTATGTATAATGAACCATGGCAGAGCGTTGCTTTTAACTGCATTTTAAAATAAAGGCCTCATGGTGAAAATGTAACATCAGCTATGTGTGGGTGTCACCTTAAATTACCATGCGCACAATGTATCTGAGTGGATATACTGTAATTTGTAAGAAATATGCAGAGGGGGATTTTCTTCAATAAGGACAAGAGCTCACAGTGGATGACATGATATTTCTTCAATAAGGACAAGAGCTCACAGTGGATGACATGATATTACAGAAAAAAACAAGATTGTATATATATATATATATATATATATATATTTTTTTTTATAAAGAAGATGAGTTTTGAGCAGCTAGTCACTGATCATGTAGACAGTGTCCTATATGTTCTATCACTATCTACATGCTCAGTCTTGTTTGAATTTAGGCCCCTGGAGTCTCTTCAACTTAAATTCATGACCCCAGTCCTGTGCTTTCTAACCTGCCTGAGAAAATGGCTACGGTGCAGACTCGATGCCTGGTCATTAGAAACATGCAGTTGATAGGTAAAATGAATGGTGTTTCAAGCTATTAGTGAATATGCTTCTATTTAAGTCTCACGGTCCCACAGCTCTGTCTTCACCTTGATCTCTCTGACCTACAATCGCACAGCTCAGTCTTCCACTCCGCAAGAAAGACCAGTCGCCGCAGCGAGGCCACCTCTCTCTCCACCCCAATTTACATTTATGTCTCTCACCTGCTTTTATTTATTAGCTATTTTGCATTTGGCGCATCTCCTCTGGAACCATAGACTAGAATACTAGTATTCAAATGAACCTTCATCTCATTAATGCCAGCCATTTTCCTCAGAGACAACTTATAATGTTTCCTTTGGACTGAGTTCGAAATTCTATTTAAAAATAATCAGCCTTTCCCTACTATGTTACAAGTTTTAGCTCTAACGAGTTCTATCAAGCATTTCTGTGG
The DNA here is from genome assembly GCF_018340385.1 of Cyprinus carpio. NCBI lineage: Eukaryota > Metazoa > Chordata > Actinopteri > Cypriniformes > Cyprinidae > Cyprinus > Cyprinus carpio. The sequence continues at coordinate 24,715,958 of NC_056585.1, read as the reverse complement.
GAAACAATTGTTTCAGCAGTGTGCATCTGTTCAGTTGTTCTTGTGGAACGCAACCCTATCTTGTTTGGTTTTCTGTCAAGCATGATTGAGTTTTGGCATGTCAATCAAGAGTGAACATAGCTGTAATCTCAAGCTAGCACTCTTGTTTTTTTGTACACACAAAAAAATTGTTTTGCTTATAATTACTCTTTAGAATTGAACACCTGATTGGAAGAGATTGGAATAAGAAGAAATAAAAGCTTTCCATAATCTAGGTATTTGTGAATGTTTTCCTATTTTTGTCAATGTTCCTTCAGGTGGTAAATTGTGGCATTTTTTTTTTATTGTCTTTTTTTTTTAATTTGTTCTTCTTTGTTTTTGATGTGAAATGCTTTAAACCAACAACCTCCCAGTTTTTAAGTTTCAGATTTACATTTGCATACTGCATCCTGACATGCATGCATCTTTGAGCCCTTGTTGAAGCTCAGCACATGTGGCTGTCACCTTCCATTCTACATCTTTCTATCAGAAGGACAGTACAAATGGGAGCTGGAGCAGCGAGTGGTTTAAGAAAGGAAGTTGTGAATTACCTGTCTGGTGTGGATTTGTCCAGGTGCCTTGAAGCCCCCTTGACAGCTGCACTCCGAAACGCTGTAGGGGTCGGAGCTGCTCGAGGAACACTTGGAGAGTGAGTCACAGCCCACCACGAATGTGTTGTCCAGTGGGAGTTCCTGAATGACATGGTGCTTCTTGGGAGCAACAGGGGTCTCTGGTTTGATCTGGAATGTTGGCTGAGGGGAAGCGGATTTGTAGTGCTTGGCTAAGTCAGGACTGTCGGGTTTGAAGGTAGTTGGTGTGGTAGCCCAGTTGTACTTTCCCATTGTCTGCTCCTCAAGTTCAACGGGGAGGTCTAAGGTGCCATTGATGTGCTCATGAGTAGGGTCATCGGTCTTGGGTTCCTCAATGGTTACGAAATTCAACAGCAAACTTTTTGGGGATCTCTTCTTCTTCTTTTTTTCTTTTTAATCTGTCGTCCCTCTTGGTTGGGTGATACCCACTCGCCACTCTGTTTACTTTTCTGGACAACTTTGTGTCTCGGTGTTTGTCGGCAGCGTACCAAAGCAGTCACAAAGATCACCAAGATAACGGTCATAGTTCCAGCTATTATGGCAATAACAACAATTACGTAGCCATTGTTCTGGGGTGTCACGTCATTGTCCCCAATGTTACGCTCCAAAGGAGTCTCCAAACTCTTGCGAAGTTGCTCCTGGATGAATGTGGCATTGGAGACAGTATCATTTACAAACAAATGAACAAGGGCGATTGCGTGTAAGGACTCAGGCTGTCCCAAGTCCTTGACCTTTACCACTAGCCTATGAAGTCCTTGGTCTGCTGCTACAATCTTCTCCTGCAGAGTAATGTTGCCTGTTGTTTTGTCAATGGCAAACAGTCCTCTCGGTGACCCTCCAATAATACTGTACTGCAGCTCAGCATTCATCCCAGTGTCATTGTCAATGGCAAATACTCTGGTCACCACTGATCCGGGACTGGTGGTTGAAGGTACTAGATCATAGGAGTAGTTTGAGGAGGGGATGACAAACACTGGTCGATTGTCGTTCACATCAACAACATTTATGGTGACCTTGGCATAGGAGGTGGTTTGCATTTGACCTGCGTCCACAGCCTTGACAACAAATGTGTAGGAACTTTGTTGCTCCCTGTCAAAGGTAATGTTTGGTTTGATCACCCCGGTTTTGGGGTCGATGATGAAATTGTCCTTCCCATTTATGATCGAGAGAGTGACGACTGCATTGTCGCCAGCATCTGCATCTGTGACAGTGATCAAACCCACTGTCCCATACAAAGGCAGGTTCTCAGGCACATAGAAGTTGTACTCAGGATGGGTAAAGGCTGGACTGTTGTCATTTTGGTCTTGGACTATTAGCTTGACTGTGACGTTGCTTTGGAGAGGGGTAGAACCATTATCCCTGGCAATGACTGTGAATGAATACTTCTCCTGCTTCTCCCTATCCAGCCTTTTGACAACAGAAAGGATTCCAGATCGGGGATCTATGTTAAACCCATCAGGAGCATCTGGGCCAAGACTATAAATAATAAGGGCATTAGAACCGCTATCTGCATCTGTTGCACTGATTTTTATCAACTGTGTGCCCGGGTCATTGTTTTCCGGAATGGACAGCTGGATTTCAGGCTGAGGGAAAACTGGGACATTGTCATTCTCATCCTTTATTTTAATCAGAACCATTGCTGAAGTGTTCAGAGGTGGTTTCCCAGAATCAGATGCAACTATCCTAATTGCATACTCTCGAGTGGTCTCGTAATCTAAGGGTGCAGCGGTTTCGAGCAAAAACTGGTCATTGAAGACCGGCTTCAGTCGGAAAGGTACATCATGATCAGTGTAACAAGTCACTTTACCGTTCAGATCCGCATCTCTGTCCGTCACAGTAATTAGGGCTATTTTTGTGTTAAGGGGGGCATTTTCAGACAACAGCACAGTGCCATTAACGAGGTTCATTATATAACGGGTATCTATGGAGGGGACATTGTCATTAATGTCTGTAACATTGACTGTCACTGTAGCCCTTGAAGGGGTAGAGCTTCCATCACTGGCCAGCACTATAAGCTTATGCACCGGGTTGACTTCCCTATCCAATGGCTGCTTGATGGTAATCAGTCCAGTTGTGCTGTCAATAGCAAAATGTCGTTTGGTGGAAGGGGAGATTTGGTTGCTGAAGGAGAAGTGAATCTGTGCATTGGATCCCAGATCAGCATCTGTGGCATGAAGGTGAGTGACAGATGTTCCCATTGGGGCATTCTCAGGAACGTTTACCTCCACCTCGCTGTCCTTGAACACTGGCCGATTGTCATTCACATCTGAGACGGTGACCTGCAGAATGGCTGTGCTGGACTTTGGAGGGGTGCCACCATCTTCTACTTTAATTTTCATCACAAAGGTGTCCTTCATCTCCCGATCGAGGCTCTGCTGGACTATGAGTTGGGGCCATTTGTCTCCTTCAGGCGTCTCAATGATGTCCAGGCCAAATTCGCTCACACTCTGGAAGATAAAAAAAATAGCAGCCATGTAAACTCTTTGCAGTATATTTGACCAAGAGCAGTAAATCTTTAAAATGTTTAGCTAAAAGTCAGTAGGAGAACACCTCCACTTGATGTTTATACTTGAACTAAAAATCCCATGGTGCATTTTTCCTTCTGTTCCAGTTGTTATTAATATTTTTGTAATTATTGTGTCTATTACTAATTTTTCTTACTTTTAATGTATGTGGAAATGTATGCTATGATATTCTCTCAGACAGAACTTAAGAAGTACAGAAGTAAAACACATACAAATACTAATGTTTTTGTGTTTGTGATTTTTATTTGTTTTAGATTTATGTTGGTTTTGGTTTTAGCTTTAGAATTTGGGTTTGGGGTTGTTTTTTTTTGTTAGTGTGTGCGCAAGGTCTTCAAAATATTTACTTGAAAAGCCCATCCGGGGGTTATGATCCTATAAAGCAAACATTGGATCCCCACACAGTAAACCGCTTCATCGAGCACCTGAAAACTAAGCTATGTGCCATAAAGCGGGTGATGGGTTCATGTAGCTATAAGTTATAGTTCTGATACGTTGATAGGTTATAAAAAATTGTTTGTTGGAGAGGAAATTACCTTGTGTCATTCCATATTTACTTGGGTGGGCATAAGTCAATTTATAAATCAATGTTAATATTCCTGTCTGGAAATATTACAGCAAGCCTTTTATTGACCCTTATGAATTTTTTTTTTTCTTCCCTGACCTTTGCTGACTCCTTAATAAGCACGCTTTTCTTAAAAATGTAAAAACCATTTGCCAGTCTGACAGAAAAGTGCAGATTTAACATTCAAAAACAATATTTTCTATCAACGTTTACAAGTAACAAAGCCACACTGCATCTCAAAGTATAATAATGAAACAGTGAGTTCTAGCCCTATTCTCTTGTGTATTCTGCTTTGATGCACACAACTTATTGTTTTATCCAACTAGCATGACTCTGATTTAGTATATGGAAGACAGCTTGTGCAGTTTCAAGTTCATATGTGAAGAAAGAAGCTGAAAAAGGAGTCAAAGAGATAAGCTTCCATTTTAAATATACTGCAAGTCCACCACAGATTAAAGAAAAGTGAAGAATCTGAACATTTAAAAAAGCTTTTCTCCCAGCAAGGAGCTAAATCTTGGCAACAGCAAAGCCTGAGGAAAATTAAAACAAATGCATATGTAATCCCTCTGAGAATCCACATTCGATTGTTTTAAAATAATTGCCTTCCTACCTAACTAGCCCTAATATTTATGATTACAGATCAGGCTGGATGGTATGGCAAAATATCACGCATATTCTATATTTCCGCGGTTGGTGAGCGAGGGAGACAGGGGAACAGTGCCTGAATGAGAGTCAAGCACATTTGTGAAACAAAGAGGCTCTTTGAAGCTCTTTCAGTCAAAAACATTTCATGCTAGAACAAGAAAAGGCAACTTCCTTAAGAGATAAGCTTCCTGCCTCACATAAAGCTGAGAAAGATTACTCTGTCTAGGCACATATTTCAAATGTGATTACGATACATATATGCATTTCCCATGCCATGGTTAATCTTGAATCATTTAGTCTGGCACTAACAAAACATCTTTTATTGGAACACTGCATGCAGCCTCAAATTAACTACAATGGCAAATTACAGTTTATATTTTGGGTTGACAAAGTAAGCTTTGTACATGCTAAAATCATGTAATATCCCCCTTTGGTGGTTCTTGGCACACTTTTGTGACCATCTGTGGTCTACTGTCAGTACTACCAACACATGCAAAAACACACATATCAAAATGCATCCAAGTACATAATAAGCATTAAAATGGAAAGGTTACAAAAGGAACCATTTGGATGCCTACATATATTAGCACATGCAAAACAGTTTTTTTCTTCATTAAAAAGTCAAAATTCAACAAAAGTGACTGACGTGAAGATGTTTATGTAAGAATCAACACGAAAATCTCGGAGAAGCGGATCTGTTTGGTGCACATGTGGTTATGATAAAGGTGGGTTACAGTTTGTCAGTTACAAATGCATGCATGCTGACCATAAGGGAAATTTTTTTTAATTTTTTTTTATTTTTTTTTTCACTAGTTATCTTGGATTGTTTCAGATTTATACAGGGAGCTTAAACGTGGATTAGTTAATGAGTCTGGTTTTAAAATGCCTAGCAATGAGGAGATCAATCATAATTTTTCAAGCCAGGCCCATAGAAAATGAGGCTGGGGAATTCTGATTATCTTCAGACAGACTCAGGTAGAGTAAAAAGAACATGAATCACAGTCCCAAGGGAAGTTGCAAATGTCTGAAATTAATACAGGTAGTGCATATGAATCTACATATTCATACCAACTGACCCATAGAGCATTATGAGAGACACATGGGATGAATCTCTTTTGTTCACATTGAGACTGACAGGGGATGATTTGGGGTGTGAGACGATGCTAAAAAAACTTGCTTAAACTGAACCCAATTGCCTGGTGTAATCAAAAAATATATGAAAAAGCGAATGTCGGTTATAAATAACCCAAAGAGAGTGGTATCTTTACAGTAGAATATTAGGTATCAGTGGGCTTCATTTTGCATAGTTCAACCCCAGAGTTTCTCTCAGCTTTGGAGACTGGCTGATGTATCTGCTGTATGAATCAATGAGATGACCTTCTACAGCAACGACTCAGAATGAACTCAGTATCAACAACAGAGAAACTGAATATTTTAGATCCTTGCACCATTGTATTGTGTTGGAACACTGTATGAAGTGTTAAATACATATAATACAACATATAAAGCCATAAATATTTCACTTACACTAAACTGTCTGAAAATGTTGTCACCTTTTTTGATTCACTATGAATTATAATCAGCCATTTGCCAGTAACCAACACACAAGCGTTGTCTCCTTGGTGAAACTTTGGCTAAAGAGTCAGCCAGAAATTAGGCACAAATGAAACCTGGAACCAAATGACTGGTAGTAATGTGATTAGAATCTTCTAATATATCCCCAGCATCCACTTTTGTCCCGAACAGTTGAAGGAATCAGTTTACCTTATCCACTCATCCTTAAAGTTAATGGTCTTTTACTCAGACTGATTCCCAAGAAAAAAAACAAACAAACAAAAAAAATAAACATTTGGATTAATGAGCATCTATACTCTCATAAGCTAATTGTTATAATTAATAGTATTTATTTTATAAACTGTAAGCGTTTCCTGGCAAACAAACCTTTTGTGAGAAGTGTCAGAATCCTTCAGCTCAACTTCAGGCAGAACAATTACTTTGTTCTAAGACGATGATATCTTTCTCTAGAATCATTCGCAAGCCTTTGTGGTGCAATATTCAAGGAAACTCTTTATGACATGTTACTTGTCAGCCCTTGATCATTAATGCATCATTCAGCTGGCTTTTCTCATTGTCTTGAAGTGAAATAACTGGAGAAGTGAGAAGTGAGAGCTTAAAAAATAAAATAAAATCATACTTTTAGGATAAATTATTTAAGCCGAGCTAGTTTCAAATCAGAATCAGACACAGACGAAAACCAAAATACTCTTGAATTATTGAAATTAAATGATAACAACTTTAAGGCTGACCTTGACTCCCCAAATAAGCAATCCTATGGAGACTTTGAAGCAATGAAAGTCCTTTAGAAAGATCTAAAATGTGGCGCAGATCTAAAATGACAATGCCAGTGGTTCCAGGTGATTAAAAACACACAAATGGCTTCAAAAGGAGAGAAACGGCTTTCTTAATGTGAGGTTAGAGTGCTTAAACGGCAGGGTGAAATAACAATGAGTTGGGTGGAACCCACAACAGAAAAGTCAATATCCTCATCCCATGAGCCTGATCTGATCCACATGCCTCCAGATAGGACTTGTAAAGAGGTTCTCTTTGAGTGATAAAATCTTTTCTAATGGAAAGCACTCCTCTAGCCATGCATGGTATCACTTTCTGTAGGCTGACCTTGATAGTGTCCAGAGGTGCTTCTGTGCATCGTTCCAGGTGACATGGCAACACTAATGCTGATGGAACAATTAATATGGCACCGCAATTAAAACCGGGGTAGGCAATAACGGCCCTCTGTGTCATAAGCGAGGGCTTCCTCTTTAGGAGACATGACTGGAATAAGTAAAGAGCAGAAGAGGGATTGCTATCAGAGCTCTTTCAAAGCTATGCGCGCAGCAGCTGTGGTCCACAATGCTAATCGTGCAGCGCCATGCTGACGGTGAGCCGGTCTAAACCATTACTGTGTGGGAGCTTCAGAGATTCGAACTCTCACAGGACCATGCAAACGCAGTCCAAGAGGTGGATTCACGGCCAGATGCTGATTGTGGGATGCTTTCAACAATCTCAGAGGATGAAACATATCCTCCCTTTCCATTTCTGTTTACTTAGATATACCCTCACCAAAACTCTGTGCATGATTCATAAAAAGAAACACTACACTTGCAGACAAAGAACAAATGAAATCATCTGAAAGGCAATAGAGCCTTTACATATTTATTGTAATTTTATGAGGCAATGCACTGGTCATTTTCCAAGCACAGGCATTTGAGAGAGCCACAGCAGGCTTGGCAGAGAGGGAGAGAAGGAGACTTTTTAAACATGCAAATTGGTAACTTAATCAGACATGAAAAGCAAGGATTCGCCTAATTCTCAAAAGAAAAGGTACAAATTACTCTTTCACACTTTAATGACAGTCTTGGACTCATTGTTTGACACTGTATTTGAATTTCACACTGTATTTGAATTTTAATTAAAACACAGGGCGATCTTTCTAGGGAATACTAGTTCATTCATTGAACTACATACTGTGTCGTAATCTTCCGTGCTGTGACTGACAGCCCAGATGCATGCGAGTGTGCTTAGTGACTTTTTACCACTTCTGGGGTTAATGGGCCTTCTGACACTGTATAAAATGCTAAATTAAATACGCATGCAATATATCACCTTCTGTATATATATTTTAATAGCACGCATACCATTATCCTACTTTTCAGTTTGAGCGGACTATATTAAGCCTCTGAGAATATTACGCTAGTTTCTCAGAAGACATCAATTTGAAGAAAGAACTGTTCTCCCCATTGTTCATATCTATCTCGGTGCAATTAACAACTTACCTAACACAAAACAGAGGAAATTACTTTTAAAACCTTGAGCCAAAAACTTATTTTTATTGCTTACTGTGCTATTTTTATTCTGGACATTAAGGGCCCATTAAATTGTGATGTCACGTAATAAATCACAGCTGAACGTTGAACTCACCTTGACAAGCTCGTAGTGTTGAATCCCATTGATCCCTATATCAGGGTCAAATGCGGAAGGGACAGGGTAGCGGCTGTTGATGGCTGTGTTTTCTGGAATGGAGATGTTGATAACCGTCGACTGAAAGAGCGGGGCATTGTCGTTGATGTCTTCGATTAGGAAGCGGATCTTGACCAGTCGGAAAATCTCGTCAGGTAGCACGGCGACCTCAATCTCGTAAAAGCAGCGCTTATCATTGAAGACTCTGGAACAGAGTTTCTCACGGTCGATGCGGTTGGCTGTGGTGAAAATCTCTCCCGTGCTTGCTTCTACCTTGACCAAAGGCACATCACCCGTCTTGTAGACAGGTTTAAACTGCAGCGCAGAAGACAGTTTAATGTCTGGATCTAGGTTCAAGTTTAGGTCTTTGCGCAGGTTTCCGATGCGCATATTTTCCGGCTGCTCCTCTTTTATGGTGTAGTCCTTCTCTTGAGCCCGGCACATCAAGAACAGGCAGGTGACTAAAACCACCAGAACGTGGGCCTCACTTGCCAAGTCCATACTCAGAGTAGGTGCTGCACTCTCTTCAAAGATCTGCAAGGTCTGCTGGAGGAAGATAAGTGGGGAAAAAAGAAAGATGGTCATATTCACAACTTTGAAAAAGTTCTGATACAAATAGCTTTTTGATCCTTTGAAACATTAACTCTTTTTTTTTTTTGAATTTTTGATATTTTTTAGCCCTATATAGCAATTCTGTTTTTTGTGGTTGGGGACCTGTATGACTTTCTTCTGTGCAAAAGAAAGAGAACACACACAAAAGGGAAAATCTGAAGAAAAAAAAAGTGCTGGTTGCTCTTCTTCCATGCACTTACAATAATGGAGACTGAGGTTTTAAGTCTTTATCGATGTGCATGGGAGTAGCAATGTGAACAAATTATCTTGAGTTGGATCTTTTCAAATGAATCACAAAACTGAGCCACTGGACTTGTTCGGTTCTCAAGTTCTCACTGTGAGTGGGAGTAGCAATGTGAACAAATTATCTTGAGTTGGATCTTCACAAGTTCCATTGTATTGCATACAGACTAATGACATTGCAATGAAATCCTTTAAAATCTTTGTCTTTCCATTAAAAATATATAACATCTCAAAACAATGTGAACAAAAATACTTTTTTCATTGAAATCTTGGATAGGTTTTCAAATGAAAACTCACAACACTATTTGCCAACATGAGGGAAACTACACAGAAACACATTTTTCAGAGACTCTTTTCTGGTTTTGAACTACCAAAGAAAGTACAGGTTGAACACCAAAGAAGAAAGAAAGTCATACAGGTTTGGAACAACATGAGGTTAAGTAAATGACACTGTTTACATTGCTGGGTGAACTACCACTTTAACCACTTTTTTACAATTGTTTAAATTGGTGAAATTCTACCAAATGCTACATAATATTGTTTTATTGGGGATGTTCTGATTTTTTACTGCACATAATGGACTCTTGTATGCCATTGGCAACACTCAACAGAGCTACAATGCATGATATCAGATTACAGTATGTTGATATTCTGAGCAGCCGAGATGTAATTGTAGTGTGAGTAAGAGTTTTATGATTTAAAGTTTAAGAATAAAGACATGAGTCCCAAATGACTGTCAATATCCCTCAGAAGAATTTGACAAAGCCATAATTCAAAAGCACCAATACATGATTTATGAATCAGCATTTCAGTGTTTGTTGCCAACTTGCTCGATGGCCACATAAATCCTGTCAGGGCATTATATAAATAAGAGTAGCCAGAGGGCTGAGGCTTTCACAATGTGCCAACAACTCAACTAGGTCACAGAGAACTAGTGGGGGAGATGCCTAACACTTCCAGACTCCGGGTTTTGTTAGTTTACAGAACTGTCCAGGCAGTGCTATTTCTGTTTAAATGTAGTGCCTTTCACATCAGTAACTCCAAACTAAAAGAGTTTGACTTTCTTTTAAATCAAAGTGATTGTGATAATATACAACTAGAACATTAATAAAAGTTAAACTTTTTTTTAGTAGTAGGAGTATCCAATATAGCTTCAGCAAATTAATTACTCAAATATAGCACGTTACTAGAGCGACAAAGAAAAATTACAGCTCATGGCATAATGTTTTTGAAATGGGATATCCTGAAAATACTGTTAACAGTGACTCCCCATTCGTCAAGTCATTAATGTGTAATTTCTACAGTATGTGCCAAAAGGATGTTTGTTTAAAAGCAAAGCCGAACGCAGCAGAGATACACGATCGTGTACCTTGAAGATTTGCTTCACACATCAAAAATTCATCACAAAGGCTGATTTCCTTTAAACATACAGAGAGCTAAAGGCCCCAATTTTTTTAGCCTCTCAAGTCTTTTCACAAGATGTTCTGTTTTTTCACAGTGAACACTCCGGCTGGACTGTAGGGACTCATTAAAGGTTTGTTGGGCAGACGAGCACCACTCAGAGTATTTACATGACAGTGATCAATGGCCAGCTTACTATCTGCACATATTCTCAGACTGTTATGTTGTTATTTGAATAAAGTAGTGAAAAATGATTTGGTTTGCTTTTGAAGATTGCAACATTTTTGAGTCGGCTAGAGCAAAGCAATTACTATTCACCTACTGTACTCTGATAAGCCTGAAAGAGTCCAAGGCTGTATCCGACAATGCATAATGAAGAGGACTTACTGGCTAAGGAGTGCATTGCAGAGTAGTGCATAAAAGATGAAAAGACGATCTACATCTAAATAACTCCAACTGACATTAGCCATGACGCAGACAGGCCTTGATGCGCAATAAGGGTGATGGGTCTCTTGTTCTGCAAATTCCCTTGCATTTTTAAATAATCAGTTTACTGTCAAAAATAATGAATCACGCCGTCCTGGGGAGAGAGAGAATGGTGATGAACCTGTATAACCCAAAATAGCACCAAATAGTGTAGACAGTATAAGCTCCAGCTCTCAGTAAGTGATGTCTGGCATTTTGTATGGAGCTCTGCTACCCAGGGACGTGGTGCTGGGATTAGACAATTCCACACGGGAGATCACATGTCACTCCTCCCCATATTTAGGACAGTTTATGTTGTTGCGAAAACTTGCGGAGCCATTTTCAGATTTACTCCTGGGAGCGATTCTTTCAAAACTATACTCTGGATGAATTTGCAAAGCTTTGAGTTTCAACTTTCCCAATCTTTGGAAACTTGCAGCTCGAGAGTGAATAAAGAGAATTAGCTGGGGAAAATTGCGCACATGGGTATCGGTGTGACTTCCTCCCTGCTTGCGCAGGGTTCCAGTGATCTATTCTGAGCAGCGGACCATGCATTCCAGGGAGTATGCAAAAGCCGTCCTTCCCTCTGGAGCCTGGAGTGAGCGGCACACAGACTTTGGAGCGCTTTACGTGACAACGTGATGGACAAGCCTGCCTGTTTTTTGATTTCGAGCTGAGCTGTCAAGGAAGAAAATAATTCTACATGTCAACCGCAAGTTCATGCTGAATCTCTGTCTATATGAATCGGCAGGAACCAAATCAGAGGTGGAAAAATCGATACGGTTCAACCTACCAAATGGGCATCAGATTAAAACGATCAAATTTAATACGAACGGTAATTAAAGCAAAATGACATTTCGAATAATGATTAAAGCCGCTTATGGAAGTTAAACTGGGACAACTGCCTGAAGCGTGTCACTTAACTCATTTTTATCAGAAGCATCGCTCTCTTTATCGGTTTAAAGAAACCCTGTGTGTGCTCGATTCTTTGACATTTTGATGTCTTGTTTGAGTTCGCCCTCCACCTTTTGCCATCAGCAGCTTGAGACCCATAACCCCCCTGCCAGCTGTTCGCCAGCCTACCTGCTGTCATTCTTGTGTTGTCAGGATGTCAGGCTTTTCATCAACAGAAAACATGTTTTTTAATAATTTATTCAGGCTTTATGTATCAGGAAGGCATCTTTTTTTAAAATCAAATAAGTGGTAATGAAAAACATCTGGTGTTATAATTAAACATGAATATTACTTTTACTACTGTTGTGTTGTTATTCTGCAACATCACTATTGTATTTTCATGTCTTATTTGTTATTTGTTCATATGTATCTGAACAGGCTAGACTGATGTGTCATATAAAGTTAGGATCCTTTTGAAACACACAGTCTGGCTTTGAGTAGCTTTGATGACGACTACACTGATCCTAAGAACCAATGATCAATTGAATGATCAATAGGGAGGTATTAACATACCAAACAGGCTGCCAGTCGCAATGGATAAACAGATGTAGCAAACGTGATGGAGTCGATTTAGGTCTGTCAGCAAAGATTATGCATCCAAACAGTCATGTCTGTCATTTATCAATTTATCAAAGTTTCCATGCGGTCAGATGACAAAATAACTTATGGCTAACTTCAGCCAAGAAGGAACCGAGAGTGATTTTGTTTGCGTAAAATGGTGCAAGTCATTTTTGTGTTTTATGTTTCTTTGTGTAATAATTGTTGATATTTTGATTTTTTTTATTTTTTTTGACCAACATCAGGCAATTTATTGTGGGCACTTTCAGTGGAACGACATGTCAGTTGTTGATATATCATTCTCCCAAATTGATTTTATATGGACAAACATTGCAAAGTGTATAACATGCCAATGAAACTCTAAATCTTAAAGGCTGGTATTTGGCCTGCGATGCACCATTCATCTTCACTCTTCCCCTCTGAATTTTCTCTTTAATAAATAAATAAATACATAAATGTATTAAGTCTATAAGTTATGAATGACAGGAATTTAAAGCACAAGGGGATTTCACAAATTAAGGATAACATTTATTGCAGGCTTTAAGATGACAGACATATATGCTTGCATCACTTCTTTTCCACTAAACATTTTATGATTTATATATTTAGAGTACTTATAAAAACTACATGTCAATATTTGTTTTTCAAAGGACATAGTTATGAAGAAAAAAATAATTTAAACAAATTTAATTAATCTCACCTTGCTCTAAAATTTTAAATTAGATTGTTTAAGCTCACCTTGCACACAAACACAGATTGTAAATTGTTGAAATGTAAAAGGAGACAAATTATGCTACTAATCTGTATATTGAAAGTGATAGGCAAGATAAATAAATAAATAAATAACATAAATAAATAGATGGATATGTAGTGGTGACGTAGTGTGGTCAAAATATAGGGAATTTGTATTGTTTAAATTAAAATTATTATTTTTGGTTACATAGTTGTTCATTTTAATCTTATTCTAATTATCAGATGATGCAAGATCACTTTGTATAATATATTAGCACACTGTATCAAGTGTAACCACCTTGACCAGCACCGCAGTGCACATTCAGTATTCGGCAATGACATAAAAAATTGTTGATGCACATTTTATTTTTTATTTTTCTGCCAACTTAGTATTAACTACCATTTTAAGTTTGCTGCGGGCAACTGTACAATTGATATAATATTGATATCATCAGTCTTAGCTAGGTAACTTCTCCACCCAAATTGTTCTTACTTATCATTGACGATACTAGTAGCTTGTTGTTAACTACTTCATGCTAATTTATTTTTTTTTTCGTTGACTTTATTATTTTAGTGGCCGATCAAGACTTATTTATGTTACTAAGTCTTAACAGTTAGAGGATTTTTTATTTCTTTGCTATTTATTATGTTATATTGAATTGTGTGCAGTTTGAGATTTTTTTTTGTATTAACTTTTAATTATATTACAGTCACAACTGTACAGTACATTGCTTTCATGTTCGATGACATCATCATACTTTAAGCAGCCGATCAAGAGTGTAGAGGGAGTGAGTGAATTAATAGATTGATAAATAAATTTATATATTTTTTTTGATTGTGGTAGTATCTTTTTTGTTGTTGTTTTTTTTTTTTTTTTTTTTTTTGTTTATTGTCTAGAGGGAATGAATGATTTTCTCTAGGGGCTCAGTGCTTTCCGCACTCCAAGAAGAAATGTGAAAACTAGTAAAAAATTACTATTAACAATTGGTTATATAGAGAAAGGCCTGTTGAATTTCTCCATATCTGAGTGTTGCCCAACCACCAGATATGCACTGTAAAACTGAAAACCAATTGCATCATTTTGCCTTAAAGCATGAAACAATGTTGAATCTTGTCCTTATGAAAATCAAAATTAGAAATTAATCAGATCTGACACTCATACCTGTCATCAAAGGTCAACTGGTGCATAACAGAATGTGAACAATGCAAGCAGAATGGATTACATCTACACTGTGCTCCCCAGTGCACTCGTATGCTACATTTGGACACTTCTCTTAAAATTACCATGGTAACTAGAGTAGTTTGCACCAAAATACCAATGTTACTACAGTTATTACCAAGGTAAGTCTAATTTATCAATGTGGGATCCTTGCACGCACTAAGAATATTTGTTATTTTATTATATTGTTGTTGTAGCTATTACAGTTTAACAATATTAAGATACAACTCATTTTCAGAAGTAACAATAAATGTAGTATCTACACTTTTAATAATAAAGCATCCAGTTAGAACCATAAGGTTTAGCATGATCTAATTGGTGAGCATTTTAAATTAGCCTACACAAACAAGCTAAACTTCGTATTAGCCTATTATTAGCTATTATTTTCTAATTGTTGAGAAAACTATTTATATACTTATTTACACTGATTATACACTGATATGAAGAACCTATAATTTAACATCAATAACTTTTAAATCTCCAATGAAAACCGTGCATTCATCAATAACTCCTACACAGCACAAAACGGTTTTTGATAAATCATGTAAGAATCTTTTCTCTCTCTCAAGAGGGTATGGTATTCAAGCGGAAAAGTATTGCTACCATGACATTTTTGTAAAGGACCGGATTTTTGTTCAAAACTAAGTATTTCTGTTCTGCCTCGGCCGGCACACCGGTTCAGAAAATGACGCATCCTCCTGGATCAGCTTCCGACTTCATCTGCTGATGCTCTTCTGCTTCGCAAGCTGCATACAGCCGTGCATTTTGAGTAGCCTAAACTATGCGATGTGGCCATTTCCTTAAAAAGCAAACTATGGAATATATTAATATTGTATTCATTGGTTCTGAATAGTTACAAAACAAAGCCTCCTGAAGCCAGAAGATTGAGGAGAACGCTTCAGAAGTTGTTAGATGGCATCTCAGAGCAGTCGCTTTGCTGTTATTCACGTGTTGGCTGTAGATGTTCTCTCAGTATGAAACGTTTCAACATGAATTTACCTTTGCGTTATATAGGACGCGTTGCTTTTGCCATAAAGCTATATCAGCACACTAACAAACTAGACTAGCGCATCTTCAGTCGGAAAGTGAAGCCGTAGGATAGCTTTTGGAAATTCTGCAGTTCGTGTCATTATTATTATTATTATTATTATTATTTTGTAAATATTACAATTATTATTTTTTCCTCAGGCAAACTGTTCTATTCATAAAATAACACCGACTTTTTTGTGCGCAAAGGCCCTTCGACTTTTGCGTTTTTTCCTCGAACAGTGCAAGTGCATGTAAGTGCATATTTAATCTAATTCGCGATGTTTTTTTAAAAGTAGCTACGATCGATCGTTTCATTGAACTAGGGAACGCGGCGAAATTCAACAAAATTTCCTTCGCAAACATAGCATAAAATAGAAAAATAAATAAACAAATAACCCATAAATGAGCATAAAGAGGACTCGTCTTACCTCGGATTTCTCTGTGAATGTGGAAACTCTCAATTCCCGTCACGTATCGGCATCACTGCTAGAGGAGATGAAGTGCCGTGAAGCAGACCGAAGAAAATCCCAGAATTAAACAGCTTCACGTAGTGACCAGTCGGTATCCAACTAGAGAAAACGATCCATGTCCATGAAAAAGTCCACGGTCCACTGACGAACGGCGAAAAACATCTGCGAATGACTTTTTAGGAGAGTCGATGTAATTCCTCAGATGTCTCGCGCCTGGCTACTGCTTGAATCCCACGCGCGCGGAGAGATAGTGCTGCTCCAAATGGGTTTGTCAGTGTGCAGTACTTCTTATTTCAGTGCATTCATACAGTCATCACAGGAGAAAAAAATGTAATAATCAAGGTTGGAACGCTAATCGTGTGTAGGCTTATGGGAATGTTGTTTAGTGTGTTTGTTTTTGTTTTTTTCTTTTTGTTTGTTTAGGGTATAAAAACTTGTAACGTTAAATCGTATCCTCGGACACGCCATTTAATGTCATCCCGTAGTTTGGCAGAGTGATGGAGAGCAAAATATCTATTTTGAGAAATACTCATGGACTGTCAGTGTAACGGAGCAGGTGGACGGTGTGCCTATAGGTGCAGCATCACTTCCACACACTGAGATTTTTAGCCGTAGTTGTACGCAGAGCTCTAGCAATCTCTGTTGTATTGTATGAACTCAGTTCCTTAGTACTGCCCACCTCTCCACCTCCGATTGACATCATCGTGGGAGGAGGAGCCAGTGATACATTTCACAGCCTTCATCATCTTAAAGCCGCACTGCTGCTGGAGTCAGATCCCGGCTCGCTCGCTCGCTCGCACTCACCGCGGACTAATAGCCTACCTCACACCAACGCCGCGACTCGCCTGCGAGGAAAAGGGGGCACTGTTCGCTTTGCTTATAACCACCAGCTTGTGTGCAAAGTCCATCGTCAAACTACTTCATTACACTTTACTAATGTGCAGACAGACAGATAAGATAGACAGACAGATGTAAATATCTACCTAATTCCTGAAGGCCATTGTATTAATAATGGATAAACACGTTAACAAGGACAAAAAATGTGTATATCTATGGTGAGATATATGTTGGTCTATTCCTGATATTTAATTAATAAATTCTCAATTTTTGAGTGTTTTACGTCTTTTATGTAAATGAAGTATGTTGGTTATTTTTTGTACAGTTGTATTGTGTATATGGTGATAAACGATATTCATCATTTGTGGCTGTTGTGATTTTAGAGACTAACTAGCTATAGCAATTCAATTAATTGATTTAAACTTGTAAACTTGTTAATTGATTGTGATAATAAAGTATTAATTGTATAAATAGCGCGTGGAGTTGTTTAATTACTTCACACACTGATGAAGACCTGACAGCAGAAAGATTTTTGTGCTCCTCCATGTGATTAATAAAGTAAAAAAAGGGGGTGGGGGGGTGGGGGGAGTGAATTATGAGAGCAAATCATTATTAAATATGTGGCATAACAATTATTTTAAACATAGGCATAACAATTATTTTAAATGTACTTTGATTACTACAATAAATTCATGCACAAAATTTAAAGCTACAGTCTATAATTTTTCTTGTTTAAAAATTATCCAAAATCAATATTTGAGCAAGTACATAACCAGCCAGTGTTCAAAACTACCGCCTTACTTCAGCCCGATTCACAACGGTTAGCTTATAATAATGTTTTCTAATTTGATTGATATGGGTAGGTTTTAGCGGGAAATTCGAGCATGCTGCTGCGTCATCACGTCACGTCTGTAAACATAAAGAAGTTGTTCCGGCTACTTCAGGGGCTTTAATTGTCTAATGAATGTCAAGTAGGTACAAGTACCTACCAGCTGGTGGCGGATGTTGTTTAACAAAGTACAAGTACACTACCAGCCTGGTTTGTTGAAAATAATTTTTATGTTTTAAATGTTGTTCGTTTATCGCTCAGAATTCTGATATTGTGGTTATTATTTTTTGTTTTATGTTTTGTTTTGTTTTTGTGATTTATTCACAAATTCGATTCGCGCTCAGAATTCTAGCACAGTAGAAGATCTGCCCACGCCTATTGCTAAGGTTTTACTATTAAACTTGTTATCATTATTGCAATCAATTTTAACAAAGAGGCAAAACTTAGCCATAGATGATGAATATCATTCCCACCAAGGAACCAATGCTGCACAACTGTGCAAACATAGATAAACGTAACCAAGAACCCAGGCTGTGTGTGTGGGGTACTGTGTTGTGTTGATGGCGACAAAGAGGCAAAACTTACAGACTGCAGCTTTAAATACTCATACTGGCGTCAGTATCAAAATCTGAGACAAGTTACTCAAAAACTCAAGTTACAGATGTTTTAAACAAAATGTGCACAGCATGCTCCATTTCCACTAAGCATTCAAACCAGACAACCAGAAATTTAAGCAGGAACACCGGTCAATTTACCTATGTAAAAAGAGCAATGGTTCGTCAGCACAATCTAACACTTTCTATTGCCAGGGATGGCTGAAAATCTTGCACAGTCCCACATTCAATAAAGGTCACCCACACAACATGTACACATTGATCTTCCCATTAATTTTTACACTGCTGCAACGTAACAAATCACAGTCTTTGAGTGGTCCCCTCAAGCTAGTTTTTCTTACCAAAAGCCATAACCTTCGTAACATCAATCACATCCTGATGCTTCACCTCAGCACGCTTTTAAATGCTCACGCTTTCAATTGAGTGTAACGTGCCCTTAAGCTTGGAAAGTTAGCATTAAAAAAAAACAAAAAAACATTAAATTCTGGTGTACAATTGCATGTTTACAGTTAAGCTATTTCTTGAACTTGTTCTAAGGCTAATGCATATTTGATCATAGCTGCATTACTTTAACATCCTATTACCAGACATTATTTTAGGGCAACATTTACAATGGCTTCCTTCGAAGCACCTCAGAAAAATGGCTCCCCAATTAGATAACATATTTGTGCTAAGCTGCACAATCTACTCCGGGAAACCTACATCTTTGGAGGAATTTGGAGTGTCCAGGGAGCTTCTCTCCTTCATCAAGTAATGTAGCTATCCGAGAGCTATACCTAAAAGGGTTGATCCCTTGATATTTTTAAGATTCATACTTCTTGTCACTGAAGGACTTCTCCTAGGCATGTTAAAGAAATGCAAATCTGAAAGCCTTAAAGCAATATGAAAGGCACAAAATACCTCATGAATTATTCAGAGGGCTATTTTGCCACCCTCAAAATGAACTTTTAGAGAAACCAGTTATGCATTTCTGATAGGGCTAAAGAATCCACCAAATGCACAGAGCAGTTTAAATGTCATGCTGCCCATCTAATCTTGGACATTGTTTTATTTCCTGCTGTAAATGGGGCGGTGAGGTGAGGGTTTGTTTTGTGGGGTATGTGATTTGAATCTTAAATGTTATGTGTGTTGAGTGTGAATGAATTATGATGATTTTATAGTTTCTGAGTCGTTGCTGTTGTCCTTGTTGCGTCTCTGCATATTATCTTTCAAGAGAACTGTATGCCAAGCATTTATAGATAGCTGTTCTCCACTAACTCAACCATGATAATCTAATGATGTGTGACACTGGATACCTGTGTCTGAATTTTCAGGGCCACATAAAGGACAGAATTACAATATTTAACGATGTGAAGTGTTTGCTTTGTGCTCAGTAATTAAAAACTCACAGGTTAACTTGTGCTGGGTTCAGAATTCAACATCATATTCATTTCCAAAGTACAAAAGCCTGCAGTTAAATATTTCCCACTGCTTTATTTATTTATTTATGGCACATCATCATTACACAATTTTAACAATAATATTATAATACATAAACAAGTACAGACAGACAGATTGATTGACAGACAGACAGACAGACAGACAGACAGACAGACAGATAGATAGATAGATAGATAGATAGATAGATAGATAGATAGATAGATAGATAGATAGATAGATAGATTTTTCTAATTTACAGTAAAAAAATAACTAAGCTGATATACTGATGAAATTACAAGCATAAAGACTAACTATCCCTAACTTATAGAGTTTATAACTGTATGTCATTAAAAGCTGTGAATGTTAATATACCAACTTGCTTAATAAAACTGAATTGTCATGGTCCATGCATTTTATACTTTTTGTATGTTTTTACAATATTCATATACTTTACTGTACAAAAAGGTATGTCAGGATATAGCACATAAGTACAGTAATATATGGCAAAAAAATTAAAATAAAAATTCTGCATCATAATTTAGCAGGAACATTAACAGCAAGTTTTATAAAAGCTTTTAACATTACAATCAGTGGTGCATGGTGGTTTTTCCTGGTATAAAACACATCAAGCTGCGACTTCCCATGGGCAAATCAGATCGAACCAACACATGTAATCAAGATGACTACACAGAGTGTTAATTACACCTCTTGTATTAAAATCCAAACTAATGTTTCAGTGATTATGCAGTTTCTTTAATGTGATAAAAAGGTACTGTGTATAATATGAAATCCTGTGAATAAAAAGTCTACAGTATTGAAACTGATGTTTTTGTGTTTATTTATTCTTTTTTTTTTTTTGGTTTTGTTTTGTTTCACAGATATGATCAAATGGGGTTTTCCTCTATTCATCCCTTAGTCTGCATGCGACTGGCCCCCCTACCGGATCCATGACTCATTACTAACGGCACAAAGAGAGATCATTGGAGGAAAGAACACACTAATATACCTTATCAGTCTAGCACAGCTTGGCAGTGAATGGTGCTGAAAACCAGGGAGGTAAATTGCAAGGTGTGTCTCAGTATATTAACATTCAAGTTCTTTCAGAGAGGATTGATCTTTCTTCCCTATAAAACATGACCATGCCTCTGTATTATCCAACCTGCCTTTAAAGAATGACCTGTTACTGTTCCCTCTTCCTCCAGGCATTCATTTGACTCTTAAAAATCCTGTCATGCTATGCAGAGGATACGTATTATTCAGACGAATCAACGTTAGTTCTCTGTTAGCATACTGATGGATGCGGGTCGAATAAACAGGCTTGTATTCAAAGGATGTTTAGGACATTATCTTTGTGTTCGTTATTAGCGATCATTAGTCTATTAATCTCGCATACAACATTTTGGCCCACTGCTTTTTTCTACATCTTAACGGGATGATTAAATTATCATCAACTGTAATTGAAGTCCTTTATTTCCTGTACATTAAGACATGCCTGCATATATAGGCTGACACTTTTATCCTACACTGGCTAGCTGCCATCATCTACCGAACATGATGAACAAAGACACGGAGGTGTCTGAGGTTGAAAGGAGCTCCATATCTTGCCCTTTGCCTTCAAAACATGCAACATTCAAGACCTTGGCTCAACCCGGCAAAGTAAGCCAGCATTCAATGAAAGCGCCCTTTAGGCATGATGATCGCTGGCTTGTCGTTCCACCATGGTGGAAAATGGCAAAACGTAAAACAAAAGTGGGCGGTAATATGGTCAGGGCCATGAATTATGAAGGGCTTTTGGAATCGAATGAAATATGTAAGGATTTAAGCCATTTGAGCTGGATACTGTCTTTTTGTCAGGTAGGTATGAAATGCATTTCTGCCTACAAAAGAGGAGGAAGGCAGAACGGGAGTGAGGGTAATCCTGCCTGCCTCTCAAAATGTCAATGACTGCTACCATCGGGGGTGAGCATTAGGGGTATGCATCCAGCTATTAGGAGAGAGTCTGAAATAAAAGATTTCAGAGTTTGATGCACACTAGCTTCACAAAGCTCTCTATTATTGTCAGCTCCGAGTCTTGCCGAGCTGTTGTACGGCTCATGGAAGAGTCAATTGCACAGGCCATGGGGTTTCTCAGTTAGATGAGATGAAGCGATTCAGTTGAATGCTGGTGCTCGGTGAATTGCCTGGCATGAGCAAGCTTGGCGATTGTCTGGGTGAAGGATAGTTGTTTGTTTGTGTGGAAGTCAAGGTTGATTGGAATCATGGAGTGGATCTATGCCATGTCCTTGGGGAATATTATGAGGTGAGGAGGCCAAGGAGATATCTGACAGCAAGGATGCATCTGTCCCGAAGCCCGCTTCCACCAATCCGTGGCAGCTATGCTTGTGCTGTACTGGATGTTCTCCATGATCCTGGGCTTGAACTGTAGAGGATACGTGTGGAAGAGCCTCAAAGACTAATAAGAGGCTTCAAATTATGTACATGGACCAATTATTATGGCATACCAAGGACACCTTATGCCAACTGTCCAGATGTTGCTGGATGGGACTTTTAATGAGATGTTAAAACACCTTGGAATGTTTGTTCGTCCTTTTAACAGCTATTCAGAGAGGTTTTGTAGATTCTGACAAGAGGCTATTCATTTGGTTTATGACTGTAAGTCAAATCATACCAGCTCTTGCTTCCTGATTGCTTCAGATTTTTATATGCCGTATATGCGCTACATTGACAAATACACTCATGGCAGGAGAGCTATCGTGCTATTCCTGTAATATCAGTTCTGGCTGCAGTAAATGGGAGTTAATATATAGAAAATATCTCTTTTTTGCTGGTATTCATCAAAACGTCTCACAACAATGTATTGAGTAATAGGAAAAATCAGAAGGGAAATGCAAAACAGACAATAACTTAGTGTGCCACGTAAACAAATTAATTCTAATGAAGAGGAAAATACGTTCAGTGAGAAAATGGCTTGTCCTAAAAACGTGTCTTTATAGAAGGCAAAAAACAAATTTGTCTCTCTGAATCTGTGATGTATTAGTTCATACTTCATGTGTTGGTTAATTATTGATTATATTTGTTTGTACATCTTGTTATTGTTTGGAGATATTGCTTTTAATTTGCATTACATTTGAATAAGAAATAATATTAATGCACTGTAGTCATGCTGCTCATCCACATACATCACTGCATGCAACATCTGCTTTCTGTGACAGAGCAGAGCAGGATCAATTTGTTGTGTGCATGCATAACTAATTTATCACATTGTTCCCCCCCGTAGTTGTTGTCTGCTGCGAAGGATGATGAAAAGTGTACACTCACACACACAGGGTAAAAAAGAAGGATTGAGAGAACTAAAGCGCGTGCAAGAGAGAGAGAGAGAGGGAGAGGAAAGAGAGGGTGACAGCAAGAAAGAGCAATTGAAGATAGGAGGGGTTACATTAAAATACTTTTTTGTCTTGATGAATCATGTTTGAAAAAAAATCAAGGCATTTGGTTGCGGCATTTATTTGTTGGGTTTGAACGTTAGAGAAAATGGTTTTTTTTAATATGAGTTGTTTCTATTTGTGTTTTTGCTTTTGAAATATGTATTTGTTTTTTGTTTTTTTGTCTTTTTTATGTTGTTTTTTTTTTTGTTTTTTTTGGATCAGTGTACCAATTGTAAGCAAAATGCTTTTCTTTCTTGGAGGGAACTCATGAATTTAAAGGGTTCAGACCGCTGCATTAAACTCCCACTGATAATCACAAGTAAATGAAGGAAGGAACTTATCAAGTGGTTCTTGACTAAATTACAGCAGACAGAAAAAATGCTTGAACATAATGATTTTGCAGCATAAAACACCAACAAATAGCATGCATAATAATAATCATTTTACAATTAACAAGCTATTCGATATAAACACGCTTAATTCAGAATGTGCCCGGGAGATGCCAATTAACTTGCGTATGGCTCAAAAAAATAACTTAAGTGACCCGTCTTTGCATAGGAAGGACACCAAATTGATTTTAAATACTTGTTTTATGTGCTGAAGATCTCAATCTTTATGAATAACCTCTCTAAGATCAGGGATTAGACTGGCCTTGATAACAACAAAAGCTGGTGAAATGAATGGCATGTGGCGACTGGAGATTCTCCATCAACTGAGCCTCAGGCCTGGCAGCCCTGTCTTTGTGTGTGTGAAATTTTAATGGAGCATTTTCTTTGTGGTTTAGGGACAGATGAGATGAAGGCGGCCGCATATACAAACAACTGCTTGAAAATATCATCACATGGAAATATTTCTCTATATGAGTGAAACACAACACACATTAGAGGAGCAATGAAGGACTGGTCATTATTTGTCGCTCGTAATGTGGCCCAGATGGTCCAACGCTTGATGTTCAAATCACGTTTTGTTGCGTTTTCCAAACCTTGAATGAGCTGTGTACACAACCATTGTTTGAGGAGGAAAATTGAAGGCATGCCGTGTAAACCGTCATCGTCTGATGCAGGAAACGGGGTGATTTGCACGGGACGATCGCGAATAGCCTCTGAGGTGTAGGTTTTGCGAATGAAGTAAGCTTAATGATTGCAGCGCGTGCTGGGATCGAGACGGTGGCGCGTCTTAGGCGGGGGAAGAGATGGATGAGCGAGAGGGAGAGGACTTGGGTTTACATGGATGAGACAATTTCTCTTCAGGGTTTTGGTGTAATTTAGGTTAAGCGATGCTCCTCCTCTGACAATTGAAGTGAAGGCTCCATGTAATTAACCTAGAAATAGGATGAAACCCCAACTCAACTCTGAGCTTCAATATAACACTGTCATCATCTTATCATACATTTCAATTTCATCTCGTCCCTATTCCTCTATTGAATAAAAACTTTAATGAAATCATAATTAGGCTACAACTCTTTATGGGGTCAACCCTTTTAGTACTGGCTAATATCCCTTGAGTTTTCTGCAACTTTATTTGATTTTGTAGCTCTTTAGTCGGTGCCACTGCCGTTTTAAAGTGTGATATATATTCTAACAACGCAACAGCCTACATATATTCATGCAACAATCCGATAATTCACGCTGCCTAAGACATCTTAATGCATTGTAACTGCTGCACGGTACTAAGGAGCAACAAGACCTGTAATATAATACAAATTATTTGTTGATTCATTACACTTGCATGAGTTATGCATTATAGATGAGAGCATTGTCAAAGATGTTACAGCTAGACTATTGATTAATCATTCCTGCACCAGTTGAATTACCATGTAAGTACTAGTCTCAAATCTATTTTCCATTCGCCTGCTTTAAATTTTAACGTACTTTGCACATTAGGAATCCAGAAACTGACAGACAATACCTGCAAGATATGCAAATTTCCTCTGAAGAGGAAGAACATAGCCTTTTTATATGGTGCGGTGAGAGCTTGTGAATGTTTTGTTTTTGTGGCTTTTGGGAATTTGTAAATAAGGAGAGAGAGAGAGAGAGAACAGCAGATATGTAAGGTAATACAATACACAAATTCAGAGGTACAGCGTGTGGCCCCATAACTTTCAGTTGCAATGGTTACACAAAGGGACTACTGTAAATAAACAAATCATTTTACTGATCAAAACGAATATGCATTTTAAAATACCATATATATATGCATCTTGCAGTGTACTTTAGCTAATATTATTAAGTGTATAATTAAAAAAAAAACTTGATTTTGCTTGTTGAGTTTTACTTATATTTATCTCATGGATTATGCGCTTTCCTTTCTTCAAAGGTGAATATGAATCTGCATATATAATATTTCACGGGAACCTGCTGTTCATTATGTCCAAGAATAATGACTGATTTGGAACACATGTGGACTGACCTCCACCAGCTCTTCTGGCCTTCATCTTGGTTATTACCCCATCCTGAATTCATTAACACCTTTCCAGTGTTTCTTTGCAGGACCAACTGGTTGCAAAACATTGATCCTCATAGAAAGTGACTGACATTATTTCCATTCAGTTGCCTACTTTATTAAGAAAGTAAAAGTAGACTTAGTAGCATTAATTGTGAATCCTCTGAGACCTACTGAAACTAACTGGAACACATTTGCAAAGCAATGAAATAATGCCTATTTGCCACTACAATATTCACTTACAAGAGTCTAGCATGCCAATGCCACACATCATGGTCACTGCCTACAGACACCATTGCTGACTCTTTTGGATCAAATCTAGCAATCTTCCATGTTTTTGTACTAGCATTTTTTTTTTTTTTGTACTTTAAAAAGAGACAATAATATATTTTTTTTAAATGAAAGTTGCAAAACAATTCTGCATTTTATGAATGGTATTCACATACCAGGTCTCATTTCATAAAACAAAATCACACTTTAGTGACTATTGCCCTGAGATGAACGTTCACAAAGGCTCATAAATATACTACTATTTAAATTAAGGGTGCACGATAAATATCGGCCGATAATTAATGTGCATCCATTATCAGCGTGGATTTGCGCAGCTTGTCAGTTAACAACGGCTCTGTGTAGTAACAGCTGCTCTATGTGAAATCATCAGCGTGGATTTGCACAGTTTTTATTTTAGAATCGGCTTTACTGACAAGATGCGCATTAAGATGCGCATTTTTCAGGAATCCTGATTAGAGAACCGGCTTTACTGACAAGATGCGCATTAAGATGCGCATTTTTCAGGAATCTTTGTTAGAAAGTTTAAAACAACAGCATAAAACAACCAGCATTTGTATGTCTTTATGTCTGAATGGAATTTTTCAGGAATCTTTGTTAGAAAGTTTAAAACAACAGCATTTGTAAATGTCTTTACTGACTTTTCAGATCAATCTAAACTCCTTAGGTGACTTTTATTAGAAAATCTGTGGATTAGTTTAGCAGAATACTTCAAAGAGAGGGTAAGATTAATAGTGTGCTCCAAGTAGCATTATTCATGATTCTAGCACCCATGAATTCTGTGAGGTTTTGAAAAGCCTAATGACTACTTATGAAATTGACCCTTACTCTAGCTAAAGGTTCCAGCAGAAATTCCGGTTGCCTTTTCTGAAGAAAACAGAGTTAATAGTGTCAAAACAGAAAGATGTATTCATTGGCGCTTTCTAAAAACGTCCATTTCATAAGATTAATGTGATTTTTCAGCTAATGAACTAATGATTTCGTACCTGTAACCACCCAAAAAAGAAGGAATAGAAGGATCTTCTACACCGCACAGCTTTTCATGTCCAATTGCCTGCAAATCATGGCACTGCGACAGTAAAAAGTCATATGCCATGAAGTACACATTGTTTAAAAAGCCCAAACCCTTTCAGTAAGATTAAACTTTTACAATTATTAGACTCAGGTATGCATTAGACACAATGAAAGCACTCTCACTTGGCCAACCAAAACTAATGGCATATTTCTCTCCCATGGTCTGTGGCACAAATTCATCTCCACATTAGAACTACGGATGTGAAATTATATAGTTAATTTCCTTTAGTGCTGATGAATGCATTATCAGCTGTAGAATGACCTTTTGAGATATTACCAGAAGCTCGAGGCTTCGCTTTTCTCTGTCATTATGGCCAAAGGGGTGAGTGACAGGTTCATAAGATGTACACGCGCAGCACTAAAGGGATAGCGGTGCCATGCATGTGACCTCTGAAATGGCTTAAGGCTTTGCTATCAAATTTTTCACAAGCTAGTTCTTCTCCCACGCTTTGTATAAGATGTGGTTGATAAGCTTTTATTAGAACTTAAAAATAAAGAAATGAAGTCTGTTTTGCAGTTCTGAGATCTTTATGGGTTACTATGTGTCGAGGTTTCCTCCTTACAGAATAACATTCATCTGATTTTAAATCTGATATGTGACGCATACTCCCTCAGGAACGCATGAAATAAGCCACTGCTTTCCAAAGGCTCTTAGTCACAGACAGTGAGCTCGGTGCAGCAAGATTTTGAACAATGGTCACAACTGTAGGTATCGCGTATGAGTGCTCTACCAAAGGAGCCCTACTTAAACTGGGTCTTCTGGGACTGCTTGTCTTATTCTTGAAATCACTTTAGCCTCTTTTATGTTTCTTTCGGCTTTTAAGAAACAGTCTCATGTAATGCTCAGAGGGACGCTTACGATGACATTTAAAATCTTTCACATGAGCCATCGATGTGTACTACTAAATAAATCAGAGCTTCAGACAGATGTTGCTCACATTAAACACTGAATTCATTGACATCTTAATTCTTCTAGCCTTTGAACATAAATATAGTGGTTCTTTTAAACTTCCAGAACATTGCCAATACACAAATGATCAAAATATCTTAAATAGACCGCCTATAATGTTCAGTGTTTCCATATATAGTGATCATACCATATTCTTAATCTTTTAAAAATCATACATTGGGGGAAGTCGTGGCCTAGTGGTTAAAGAGTTTAACTTCTAACACTAAGGTTGTGGGTTCGAGTCTCGGGCCGGCAAAGCCACGACTGAGATGCCCTTGATCAAGGCACCGAACCCCCAACTGCCCACTGCTCCGGGTGTGTGTTCACGGTGTGTTTGTTCACTGCTGTGTGTGTGCACTTTGGATGGGTTAAATGCAGAGCACGAATTCTGAGTATGGGTCACCATACTTGGGTGTATGTCACGTCACTTTCACTTTCGTCACTTTTTAAAATGTGTTATCTGAGCAAATAGCATACATGTGAGAAAAGAAGCACTAATTTGGACCCTTTTGGTACAAATGTGACAAAAAAGCGAATAGTTTTGATACCTAAACTGACAGAAACAGTACATAATAGATGGAGAAAGTTATCTGCTATCATTCCAATCTCAATGCAAGCCATACAGTTTTTAGTTATTTTTAAATAGCTGTCAATTGAGAATGTTTTTTCTTTTTCATACATATATTTACACATTTTTGCATGCTTGTACTCTGAAATGTACAACAAGGATGCCTTGACAGCATTTAAAATGTAAAGGCTTTAGAAGCAAACATGTCTTTAAAAAAATCCTTTATATTTTGAATACATCAGTGTGGTTCTATTTTACTATTACATATACAAACATGTCTGAGGCCCTAAGACAAAATACTTGAATCAACAATACTGAAAACCTAATGTGCAGAAAACAGTGACAATCATTAGGTACAATATATTATTATATAGATTTTTGTTTGTTTGTTTGTTTGTTTAAAGAATAAATCTATTATAAATATCAAATTAGGAAAATGGGTTAAATAAATGTGATGTATTGAAAGGATTCATGAACAATTGTTCATCTCTAAAGTTGCTTGTGTCAAATTATAAAATTTTGATGTTGTTGCGATGTTAACAGATTTGTGCTACAGCCATGTTTTTTAGCCACCAACATTAGCGTCAGATAATTATTCTGTAAAGATACAAAAAACAAAAAAAACAAAAAGGCTGATCTTCAGCATAATTTACGGTTTGTTCTGTCAAATCAGTCATGCTATGTGCTTCAGTGGACTTAAATATAGTGCAGTCTGTTTGCAGGAATGTTTCTTTTTCACCGTGTCCCTATCATCTGCAGAACGCACCGTATTGATTTCATGTCGTGTGACCATAGAAAGAACAGTTGGAAGTGATAGGCTGTGGCTCAGCTTCCTGGTGACACAAGCTGCAATTGGCAGCCGTCAGTCATTCAGTACAAAGAGCTGATTCTTACAATATACACAATATTGATAAACAAATGGCATATGAGTACTTTTGGACTGGAAAAGACATGTTACACATGCTATTAAATGTTATGTTCATGTTACACAAGCACAAAAATCATATTCTTAATATTTTCTTAATCAGAATTTTTGTCGGCTTCTATTTAAATAAATAAAACAAGAATAATTAAGTGAGAAGAATACTTTAAAAGTCTAGGAATCTTAGAATCTAAGGAACCTTTTGTGCAATGGAAAGGATCCATGGATGTTAAAGTTTCATCCATCTAATGGTTCTTCTACTTTTAGAACTATGAACTTAATTACTTACTTTAGTTCATACTTAATCAGGTAACATTTGGTTAAAAAGTTAGCTTCTTAGATTTATGCCATAAAAAAGGTGCTAATTGGGTAAGACAATTTTATTTATAATGAATTTAAACATATAACATTTTTTGGTGGAGTCTGAATATACTTAGTATTTTGATCTGGCTGATTAGGACAGTTACAAGTCCATTTTTTTTTTATTTTAAATGCAGTGCTCACAACCCACACCCACTATCCCAAATTCATACATTAAAAAAATTCTCCCTTTTAGTAATCAGAACAGCATTCCTAATGGCCGTTTGACATATTTCAGGAATGGCATAAATGACTTGATGAATCTAGCTGCCATTCGAACCCTTTTTACCGTTCCCCGTGGTCCCCGTTTTGCAATCCATGCCACATTTCCACCATTCCATTTCAAGAAGCTTCATTTATCCTCAATGTGATCTGATTCAAAAGCTTTTCTGTTGGCCACCATTAGACACAGAGGAATCTGGCTTTGTTTTGGTCAGTTTGCTGAAACGCTGTGGTAATCTCAGTATCCATTCACCCATCACCCGTGTCCGCCCCCATAGCTCCTCATACAAAATGCAGCTGAATAATTGTCTGTCATAGTCACGGAGAAATGACCTTAAGTTGTTTTTGTACTTAGTGTCAGTGCTTTGTGAAAATGATGGCAATCAAACATGGCAGGGCGGGCCTGTTTGTTTCACCATCAAAACGTTTGTTTAAAAGAATGCAAATGATTCCCTGTCTGATGAAGCTTTCCTTGAGAGCGGTTTTGCACGGCTATGTTTACAGACAAGCTTCTTAAGTTGTCCCCTCTAGCTGGAACAGGCAATAATGGAACTGTTCTCAATTTTGTCATCAGAGAATTAAATGGCTTCTTTTTGAAGTGTGTATTTCTGAGAATGAGGAATGGGCTTGTGACTATGTTTTTGGTGCAGAGATTTGCATAAATGCCCCTCAGTCTGCTAAGTTTTGAGCGGATTGTGGCTGGAGTGGAGTTAGAATGTGAGACAAAATGAAAGCCTCGGGGGAGAAGGTGAGCCTCCGTATGTCTGGGTATGAAAGGAGTAAATCCGACTTGGTTGGTAAACAGAGGCTCTGGGGACTGCTTCGCTTTCGCATGTGCACTACTGAGGAAAAGATTCGGCCCTCTGTGATTCTAATAGAGTAAGCCCATTTAAACCCGCACAAGAAAACGCCAATAAATCATGTGCTGAAACGTTTGTGTTTTAAAGGATAAGATGGAAACGAGGAGACGCTCTGTTTAGCGTGAGCGGGACCTGCATGGCACGTCATCAACGATCAAAAAATCGTCCATATGTTGCCATAGCAATAGACTCCACGAATTAAGAAAAATATAGGAGAAAGCTGGGCTAGTTATCACACTTTCACTCTGCTGAATGCTTCTCAGGGTTTGTTTTTGAAAGTCAATTTCTCTGAAGGCACGTACCTTGACTACAAAAAATGTTTTGAACTTTTCCACCATTAGTGCCCAGGAAAAAAAGATGCAGTAGCCTACTACACACAATAGCATGGCATGCTGCCGCATTATACGGGGCTGTTGCCTTCCATTAAACACCCTACTTGGCTTTTAGCTACTGTAAATATAAAAAAAAATATTATGCAATTTAGTAGTTATATCATTATCACAAATCAACTCATTAAACAGCAAAAGTTTACAAGGTAACAAAAAATATCAAACTGTTTGGTCAACAAATACTGCAATACATTTTACAGGCTATTAAATGTGACGACCTGTCTCAATAAAAATGTGAAAACCTGAATGCAGTGTTTTTACAGCATGATCTTAGGTTGGAGTACAGAGTTCACAAGAATATTTTTTTTTTATTTAACACTCTTTAAAATGAAAAGCAGCATGTGCATATTTTGGCCACTGATCGACCAATATGGTTTTTCTGACGGCAAATGTCGATGCCAATATCTTAGAGAGCATGTTATTGAATATGTGTGATATCACACCATTTTATTCAGAAAATAAATATGTTAGGTATATAATTACCTAACATATTACTAAATAATTATTCAGTAAATAAATAAATAAATAACATGCCTAACAACTGTTGCAATCAAATGTATACACATTTTATATAATTACTAAAATAGAAATGAATAATTAGAAAAATGAATAAATATACACTGTACTTCAACTTAAAAAAAAATAGTTTCTACCTTAAATGTTTGAGTATAACCAAATTTGCTGTGCAATTCATTTCAGTTTAAACTATATTAAACTGAATTTAAAAATAACTGAGTTGAATACTGCATAACTTAATGTTGAAACTGAAAGTAATGGAAAAAATTATATTGACTTGCCTTATTGATTATATCATTATGATTTCTACTTTACATAGAAACTTCTTGACTCTGTAATCCTATTATATTATTTTTCACAAAAAACAAAAACAAAAAACAAGTGTACTCAGTAATTGGGACTGTGTACACTGTCTGGGAATCATATTTTCTCAAATAAAAAACAGACAGTGCTAATTTTTCCCATGGTACACAAAATTAATATGACACAGACAACTGGATAGTCTGTAATGTCAGCATCCAAATGAACAGTAGACACATTTTTAGGGCTACAAATGCACAGTTCAGAGTATCTAACAGCTGTATTCACCAAAGTTCCCGAGGTTCATAGAATTACATGTTTATTAGCTATTCAAAGACTGTCACAACTTGCCCCAGTCTACTCTATAAATCTGAAAGATATAAAGTGGAATATTCCAAATGCTATGCATTCTTATTCTTGAACAGCTCATAGTTCTATTCTGTTGCGGCTTAGTATTAACCTCATTCTGTACATTTATTCTAATTAGAGGTTTGGCCTAATAACACAACAACATGAATTTCCATTCTTTCTGTTCCTCTTGTTTTTACTTTATTCTGTCAACAGATAAGAATTACCCTGCTAATAAGCAAAATAATTAGCTCATCATTTTCTTCACAGATGAATATATTTTTGATGCTCTTTTGAAGTGATCGAATGCAGCTAAGAAACAGGTTTTCTGTATGAGCAATCAGTTATGCAGGGATGACCACTCAACTCCTAAACTGACCAATCAGAAAGTTTTCTAGTCAAGAGTCGTCTAATAAGATCTAAGGAAAATTTGATTCTGGTATTATTAGTATATTTGTGAATACACATTAAAACACATCTGTCTATTACGGTGGATGCCATGCATAAAGAGTGTATCTGTTCACTGCATTTCAAAGGGAATTTACAGTCAAATCTACTGTGACTAAGGCTGTTTATAATTAAATAATGATGCAACTTTCCATGGATATTTGAAATAAACAATACTAACCATAATTAGTTGGAAATAAAGACTTGTAACTGATAAATTATAATGTTCATGTTATGTAGAATAAAAAGAAATAAGGATATACAGCATAGATGCACAATAATATGTGTGTGTGTGTGTGTGTGTGTGTGTGTGTGTGTGTGTGTGTGTGTGTGTGTGTGTGTGTTTGCATATGGGGGGAGAGGGATTGCATATGCATGCAGCTTTCAGTTCTCAGATCATAATTCATTGCATAAGCTTATTTTCTAAGTTCACATCAAGTGCAACATTTATTTTTTGCATATATAAAAATTGCTATTGGCTTACATTACAACCTTTATGCACGGTGTCCATTGCAATAAACAAATGTATAATTCTGTGAAATATTCTCATTTTAAAAAAAAAGGAAAAATGATGATAAAATATTACGAAAGATTATACCCATTATTATATTATGTTTTAAAGGAGCCATTAAGAACATCATGCACAGAAAACCAAAAACCACACCCCATTTGCACATTTATGTCACACTTCTTCTCATCACCTCTCTGTCACTTCTGTTTTGCACATTGGTTGAAGCATTCAAATGAAAAAAGAAAAAAAAGAAAAGAAAACTCTAAGAACAAAGATGAAGAAGAATGTCTGTAAATGCTGTACATATGTTAGGCTGGGCCGCAGCATGTGGTACTGACAGCTTGAACAGATAAACATGTGACTTGTGGAAAGGCTTCTTAGTCAAGCTTCAGTGCAGAATTTTTGGATGTTTCATGCCCTGCAGTAGGAATGCCAAAACACATCTAGACATTCATACTGGAATAAACCATAAACCACCCTTACTGTATGCTTGATTTGAGTTGTAAGTATGAACTATTTTGATTGGTTAAACTACATTCGAAGCCATAATAATAACACAGTCGTTATATGCACACCTGTGAACTCAGCATCAGTTGAATTCAATGTAATTTAGCTTTGTACTTGTCAGTTTCTATACCACATACTCGAAATTATACATTTGATTACAGTGTATACAAGAAATTGTAACAACTGTTAGGTTTAGGATGGGCTCCTACGTTTGATTTTAAAGATTTCTGCAACTTGAGATAAGACTCTGATTGGTTTATTCTATGTTACGCCCAAAAACACCCATTACTCATTGAGAGAATAGGGACAACCCTTTTAGACCATGCGTTGGGCACACTGACCATTTTTCCTGTCATTAAACTAGCTAAAGTGAATTCAGACACTCCCTAAGTGCACTTGTGCCGTGCAATTTAGACCATGCGCTTAGATCGTTAAAATAGGGCCCAAAGTCTTTACAGTCTCAATGAAGTCTCCTTATATGAATCTGCCTTAAGATTCTTCAAAATGTATAATTTTATGTTTCATGGAGAAATTTTTTTTATAAAAAAATGTTTTTGAGAGAATTTTCCCTTTAATGCACAAAACGATAAAGGGAATCTGTAAACAACCTACAACTAAAGAACTATATTACTTTGTGAAACAATTGTTTATTGTGATCATGATTAATAATAACACTAATAATAAAGTTAATCGTCTATTTAACATTAGTGGCTTTTATCATATTCCTGTTGCCACCGTTTTATAAAACCCTTCTGTCATGCCTAAGAAATCACTTTTGTGGCTTATTGCTTTATTATAATATATTTTCTGTAGAGCCACGTCTGATGAATTACCGCTGTGAACACAGATGATTATAATTAATGAGTTACGGAAATAACAAGATAATCAAGTTCGTTTTATTTCTCTATAATCATTTGATCAACAATGCGAATCATGCCTATTACTCCATCATCAAGTGGCATTAACTTTTAATATAGGCATTTAAAAGCAAGAGTTTTTATGTTATTTTACATGGTAAGAATACCTGTAATTTGTCTTCGTCAGCCTGTATGGACATCTCTGGTTACACAAATTCTAGCCTGAGGAGGATCAAATCAACTCTACAATTTTCAGAAATGACAGATTCAATTTTATGTACGTCCCTGCAGCATTCCCCAACTGTTGCTGTGTTGACCCCTCACCCGCTCTGCGGTGCTCTCTGCGGTACAGCTGCAGTTGTGTAAAATTGTGCTACATCGCCTTAAACCTTCTCTTATGTTTGGCAGTAACATAACTCTAATATATAAGAAGTGACAACAGCAAAGCAACCAAATGACATGCAAACTGATCGACAGTCATATTAATTATGTGCTTAGGTTTGAATAAGCTTTTCATTTTATATAATATTCTGTGGTTCACAGTATGCATCCTAAAAATCATTTGACAAGTTCTTTTGGACCTATTTTCACTCCTACCTCTCTGCAACCACCCTATTTCTTGAAATACTCCTTTTGTCCATAAAAAGTGGCTGCTATGCCTTTATATTTGTCACAGTCACCTCACTGACCCCGTGTTATTGCCAGTTCATTATGAATTCATCGCAGAACACCCACACGGCTTTGTTCATTATTAGTGAAAGCGCACTGATTCTGTCAGTTTGTTGTTTATTAGTTGAAATTGTCCTATTCTTTGCTCTCAAATTATTAAACCAAACATTACAGAATACATCACTAACTGACATCTGGGTTTGCTGTTACAGGTTTTGGTTTTTCCACTGTAAATGGAAGTAGTGCATTAGTTGCATCTTTTTGTCGTTTACCCCAATCCACGTAATCACTAAAAGAAAATAAGAGAGCAAAAGAAGAAAGTTTTACTTTTGGGACGGCAGACTTCAGCAGGTGAAATAGTGCCCCAGATTCGATGCTGTGACTATTTCTCACTTCTCCTTCCTAATCTCACGAGACAACATTCTGGAGCAAATACTTGTCAAATGACATGTAATAGAAAGAATGGTTTTGCTTGGGGGAAAAAACATAGACATCTTTTTGTTTTTATCAAATCCTTAGATTATTATTTGATGTGGTGCGATGAAAGCAGCGTGGAAACATATCACAGATTCTTGCTGAGCAAAATTGAATCTTATAAACAAAACACAACTTTTATAAAGACCAAAATAGAATTGTTGCCCGTCAAACATTCCCTGAAAAAGTCCAACAACGGGATGCATTGTAAGACATGGCATACAGTTGTTATTTGGCACTGATTCACTTGTTAGGAAAGACGTTTACACTTTTGCTTGCATAGCAGATCGCCAAATCCTGTACACGGTATATGGAAAATAGCAGATGAGCAGAGTGCTGTCTCTGCGCACATGTCAGATGAGACATGAGGCAGATCCAGAAAGTACGGAGAAAACAGAGCATGATGGCACTGAAGCAAAAATGCAGCAAGGAAATCTGTCAAGGAATCAAAGTGCTGACAAGTTGAAGGGAAGGATTCAAATGCAGGGAAAAACACACAGTATTTCTCACAAAACAGGGGAGGTGGGAAAGCCAAGCGTAATCGAATTCACCAAGATATTTCTGAACTTCTGCCCATGCAAATGTTAAGCACTGTACGTAGGTATCGCTGGTCCAAGCCGCAGGTCTCAAATGTCAGAGTCATCCTTCAGTTTTGACCTTTTTGGA
The DNA here is from genome assembly GCF_018340385.1 of Cyprinus carpio. Classification (NCBI taxonomy): domain Eukaryota; kingdom Metazoa; phylum Chordata; class Actinopteri; order Cypriniformes; family Cyprinidae; genus Cyprinus; species Cyprinus carpio. The sequence continues at coordinate 24,679,425 of NC_056585.1, read as the reverse complement.
CTGTTTTAGCATTGCACCCTTGCGCCCGATGAGTAGTGGTGAGTTGATTTGCATACTTGGAGAAGTGTGCATTCCTTATCTGCTGATCAGTGGTGTGTAGTGGACTGAAGGAGTTCCCTTTCTACCCAAATGCTGGGTTGAGCCTGTGAGGTCATCTTTTTTGGAATGGTACTTTTCAATGTTTGGAGGTTTTTGTTTTACATAGCCGCTGGGTTAGTGTCAGGGTCAGGAATTTTGTGCATTTATTCAGTGAAGGTTTATGTATGCTATATTTTATATAAAATGTTGTTACTGTGCTGTAAATCATTTTATTTATTTATTTATTTATTTATTTATTTATTTATTTATTTATTTATTTATTGTTTTTATGCCATGCAACAAACAGAGATGTCAGTCAGCTAATTGTGCATCACTGTGGTCATTTTATGATGACTTAAAATAAAATGCTTTTCTTTGTAAAGATACTCAATATAATTATGATCTAGAAGTATTAACTCATGTATGAGGTAAAAATATGATTTACATTGGAATTCTAATAATGGTGGGTTAAATAGCCTAACTACTACTACTATTACTACTAGCTGCTGCCCAATTATTATTAATGATAGTCACTTTTATTTTCTAAGCATTACTCTACTAATCCTTATTAAACACAGAAAATGGAATTATAGCTGCAATTTAATTTGGCTGCATAAAATTGATTCATTCACAAATCTTATTGTTTTTCGAGATATAACAAGGCCATTTACAATCAGATGTGATCAAAAGCGATGAAAAGAAAACTCTTGAGTTCTTAATTCTGTATTTCTCTATTCATTTTCACTTGTTTAGTTTAATGCAATTAGTCTGATATACCGCAATGAGAATTGGCTGTTTGTTGGTGTTGCTGTTGGAAAGTTTAATCTCAGTAAATATTAGTGGTTAAAACACTTTTCACACTTATATACAGTTTTTGCAGTATATGGTATACAATTTATTTAAGGATGCACTGCCTCCCTATGGAGGACCAAAGCTGCAGAAATTAAAAATACATATATAGATAAATAAATAAATGTAATAAAAGGAAAATAAATAAATAAAAGATGTTATGAAAACAAAAATAGTTCATTTGTAATAAAATTTAATCCTGAATTTATATTTTAAATTACTTTTTTCTTATGTATTATTTTCTGTATTTATTTTACATTTATTTTTATTCTTTTTAAGTTTTATTTACTTTCATTCATTTTTATATTTAATTTATTTATTTTAAAATGTATTTATTCCTGCATTTATTTATTTGTTATATGTATTTATTTATTCCCAGATGTATTTATTTCCAGATTTATTTATTTATTCATTTATTTATTTCTTTTTACTTTCCATGTGCAACATGGAAATGAGGGAGGCGGTCCTTGTGGAGAGAAGGTGAATCGTTGGTTAAGAGCTCACGCAGAATTAAGAACTCAGATTAAACTAATAATAGAGATCAGAGTTTGAGAGTGGGATGTGCCAGATCAACTGGAGAGATCCAATATATTTTCACAGATTCCCATTTATTATGTTGAATTATTTAATAGTGACTGAATTCAGTTACTTATCCTCAGTTACATCATTTAGCCCGGAACCATCAACATCGTAAATGGTCTAAGTTGATGACGCTACTAGACCATAGACTGTATAAAAATAGTACTAGACACACTCGGTGGAGGTTTCTATGGCGTGTGTTCATTTTGTAATCACAGAGAAAATCTTCACTCCCAAAAGCATTGTGAGCATAATTTTATCATAAACCAGTTATACCTAAGGTCTCTACGGTCTACTCAGGCTCACATTGCTTTTTGGAAACGTGACCCACTAGCATAAAGTTGGCTTGATATTAGACGCTCGGTATTTGCAAATTCCAGGGACCATCTCTAAAGTTAAATACAACATTAGTATACACGTTTCTAATTCCAATACCATTTTAAGAAATAGCTTACAGTCACAAAACCAACTGTAAAGTGTTCATCTACGAGTCAGGTATTTTCAGTAATATTTACATATGATTTGAGTTTATTTTATAAATATAAAAAATCTAACGCATATACCAATGATGTATGTAACCTTAGAGATGGTCATAAAGGAAAAAATACATAAAGGAAAAAAATACATAAAATACATAAAGGAAAAAAGTATTTTAATATATAAATTCAGGATTCAATTTTATTACAAATGAACTATTTTTGTTTTATCACATTAATTATTTATTTATTTTTCTTTTATTACATTTATTTATTTATCTATATATTAATTAACTTATTTTCAATTTGTGCAGTTTAGTCCTCCATAGCCTTCCTCGCTTCCTTAGGGAAAAAAAATGTCCTTGGTGTAGATATATGTACATTAGTCATTCAACCCATATTTAGAAACCTAAAAGAACAAATTTTCCCTCTTTAAAGCATCGTTTCTGTGTGGGAAAATGCCTGTCTATTTTATTTGCCAAGCACTGGAAAAAACCTTGCAGTTCACCATAGTAACCCCATTCACTGCGTATGTGTACCTTGTGCTATGAGTATACAACTGAGGTGAGAAAGGTCAAAACAATCCTCTTTTCCACAAGTTGACTTAGCTCAAGTAATCAGGTTTTACAATATATGTTCCATCTCAATTCTGCTGAGGATCTCTTATTTGTATAGTGTTTGTTGTTAATTTTTTTAGTGTTATTTTTAGTGGTAGTTTTCTAGGTGGTATTTTAGATTAATTTACTGTCCCTGTGCTTTACATAGTGTCCTCCAGACATGTGCATATTTCAGCAGGGCGAAGTCGAAGGTGACTGGTATGATTTTTAGTACCTTGATAAATTTTGCTCATATGGTGAGACATATCTAAAGCACTCACGCAGAGCCTGGCGTGACTTTTATGATCATTTGCTACCCCTGAAGTGATTTATGATATGAGTCATATAAACCGGGCATTGTTTTTTTTAATTGTACATGCATAAAAGCTTTGTTTTAAATGATCAGTTCAACAAAAATGAAAAAATTGGTCATCATTTACTCTCCCTCATGTCAGACTTGTATGACTTTCATTCATCTATGGAATACAGATGGTGAACTTTTGAATAATAACCTGGCCACTGTTTTGCATGTAATTTTGTATTATAACCTGGCTATTTTTTTTGATAAAATGAATTATATTTAGTTTTTTAGAAAGTTAGATGGTCAAAATATTTCAAATGAAAAATGATTTACTCACCCTCACATTGTCGCAGATCTGTATGACTTTCTTCTATGGAACACACACACACACAAGGTTTTTAGAAAAATAATTTTTTTTTGTTTGTTTGTTTTTTCTCTCTCCATACAATGTAAACGGGTAGACAAACCTGTTTGGTTACCAACATTCTTCGAAAAATCTTCCTAAAATGACCAAATTTGTATTTTTGGGTGAAAACGTTTGTCTCAAGACAAAGGTATTTAAAATGCAATATACACAGCTAAAATGCATTTGCTGCACGCTGTCTCCTTTCCAAACACACAATCAATTCAGTTTTCCTAATCCCAAACCTTTCTTCCCCAGTGTACCTTGTCGGACACCTTAATATTATTCAGATTTTGCTGCAGATACCTCATAGACAATATGAAGGTCAATTGTATTTTGTGGAGGAAATGATTACAATTAAAATTCAACAGAAAGGAGGGGGAGATAATGATGGCTGAAATAAAAGTTATCTTTCCCAATTACTCCAGGCTTCTTTATCAAAGATAACATGACCAGCCAGATCTCTGGAATGCTGATGAGATTGTGGCACTTTTCTTGGCTTCCCTTGCCTCATCCTTTTAGTGTTTGACAAACATGTAAACAAAGCTTGTACAGTGGCTGTCAAGAGTCCTGCAAATGCAAGCTTGATTGTTGGTTTAATCAACACAAACTCCAAATCTAAAAATGGCTGCATTATTATTTGTGTTTTGTAGTATATTTCAGCAGCACTACACTGGAGTGTTCCTTGCATGATTGATTGACTCCCATGTAACATGTAAATGACCTACAGCATTTACTTAAATTTGTATAATTCTTCTCATGGTGTGACATATTTGTTTGAAAACATCATAGCTTCTGGAGGCTTTGTGCAAATATAGTCCTGTGTTTATCTCAAATGGATAGCAATAGCTTATGCAAAAATGCAACTGTCATTATTTACTCAACCTCATGTTTTCCAAAACATGTATGTTTTTCCACACAGAGTTATTTATAGCAGAATATCCACACTGCTGTTTTCCATTCAACTGAAGTAAATGGTGGCCACTGTGTCAAGCAAAATTAATTTGGGACAGCATCTTAACTATCATATGTCTTCAGAAGAGTAGGCACCCCATTATGTAAAATAAATAAATACATACGTTCACATAATTATTGACCCATCCTCTTAAAAAAAAAAAAAAAAAAGAAAGATAACATTAGCTAAAAAAAAAAAAAAAAGAAAGATAACATTAGCTTATGCATGGCATATGCTAAACACAAAAACACTTCTGGTAATGTACTAAAACAATTTTTGTATCAAAAAGATCATTTGTAGGTTATAGCCACCCCCACCCCCACACCCCCCCCCCCACCCCCCACCCCCCCCCACCCCAAACAAAAGGGGGAAGTTTTTGTGCCTAAAAAAAAAAACACTTTCTGGTAATGTACTAATTTTGTATATGTTAGTGTTTTTGTGCCTTTACCTGCATTACAGGGTCCTCGACAAGCTTCACCAATCGATAAGATGCATTTCTAGGTTAGTTGCTGTGGTCTATAGGTAAATATCCACTTTAACCAGCGAACTTTTGCTTTAGGTGTTCTAAATTTTGCTACTTTTGTTTGGTACGTAAACTGTCTTAGCAAGAAAGCACTCCAAACAACTCGTGAATGAACTGTGACTGAATCGCGAACCTAACATGTTTAAGTGATTCATTTATTCAGAAGTCATTCATTCATTAACGAAACGACAACGCATTCAACTGCACGCTGGCGCATTCAGAGTTCACTGAGGGAAAGATTCATCAGAGTCGTGTATTCGTGAATGATTCACTAAAAGATCCGGCACGTGATGAGTCATTTGTCCATGAATCGGACTGTGCAATTTGCGTTTATTGATTCATTTAAAAGAACCGTCTCACTCTTGACTCGAGAGTCATTTATCGGTGAATCAAACTGCTATGTTTTTGTGTGCGCTTCGAGAAGACTAATGAAGAAAAAAAGAAAGAAAAAGGTGCCTTTGTTTAGCAGTACAGTCTTTTTATGTCATCACATTCAACTCAGACAGCAAGGTCACAAAAACCGCTGAACTGCAGGAAAAACTGAGTGAACAACTCGACCAAAGCGCCGATAATAATGCGCATGTGCGAAAATTTCGCACGCAGTTTGCCTTTCTACATTTACATTTAGTCATTTAGCAGACGCTTTTATCAACGGTGACTTACAAATGAGGACAATGGAAGCAATCAAAATCAACAAAAGAGCAATGATATACAAGTATAACAAGTCTCAGTTAGCTTAAACGCAGTACACGTAACAAGGGCTTTTAAAAAATATAATAAATAAAAAGAAAACAAATAGAATAGAAAAAGAATAGAGCAAGCTTGTGTTAGAGTTATTTTATTGCTTTTGTTAATTGTATAATAAATGAGAAGAAAACAGATAGAATACAAAAAGAGTATAATGCTAGTTAGAATTTTTTTTTTTTTTTTTTTTTTTTTTTTTTTAAGAATAGATTTAGAATAGTGAGTGTTAAAGTTAGAGGGTCAAATAAAGATGGAAGAGATGTGTTTTAAGCCGATTCTTGAAGATGGCTAAGAACTCAGCTGCTCGGATTGAGTTGGGCAGGTCATTCACCAGGAGGGAACATTTAATTTAAAAGTCCGTAAAAGTGACTTTGTGCTTCTTTGGGATGGCACAATCAAGCGACGTTCACTTGCAAGAACGCAAGCTTCTAGAGGTCACATAAGTCTGAAGTAATGAATTTAGGTAAAGGGGTGCAGAGCTACCCCTGCCTTGAATTTTATGCGAGTAGCTATTTGTAGCCAGTGCAAATTGATAAACAGAGGTGTGACGTGTATTCTTTTTGGCTCATTAAAGATGTATCTTGCTGCCGTGTTCTGGATTAATTATAAAGGTTTGATAGAACTGGCTGGAAGACCTGCCAAGAGAGCGTTGCAATAGTCTAGCCTGGACAGAACAAGAGCTTGAACAAGGAGTTGTGCAGCATGTTCCGAAAGAAAGGGCCTGATCTTCTTGATGTTGAATAAAGCAAATCTGCAGGACCGGACAGTTTTAGCAAAGTGGTCTGAGAGAGTTAGCAGATCATCAATCATAACTCCAAGGTTTCTGGCTGTTTTTGAAGGAGCTATAGTTGATGTGCCTAACTTGATGGTGAAACTGTGATGAAACGATGGGTTTGCTGGAACCACAAGCAGTTCTGTCTTGGCAAGGTTGAGTTGAAGGTGATGGTCCTTCATCCAGCAAGAAATGTCTGTTAGACAAGCTGAGATGTGTCGGATCATCAGGATAGAATGAGAGGTAGAGTTGAGTGTCATCAGCATAGCAGTGGTATGAAAAGCCATGTTTCTGAATGACAGAACCTAATGATACCATGTAGACAGAGAAAAGAAGTGGTCCAAGAACTGAGCCCTGAGGCACCCTAGTAGTTAGATGTTGCGACTTGGACACCTCACCTCTCGAAGATACTTTGAAGGACCTATCTGATAGGTAAGACTCAAACCACTGGAGTGCGGTTCCTGAGATGCCCCCTTTTGGAGTGCGGTTCCAGTAGGGTTGACAGGAGGATCTGGTGGTTAACAGTGTCAAAAGCAGCGGACAGATCAAGCAAGATAAGTATTGAAGATTTGGATTCCGCTCTTGCCTTCAATAACTAAGAGCAAGGCAGTCTCAGTTGAATGTCCACTTCTAAAGCCAGATTGGTTGCTGTCAAGGAGGTTGTTCTGTGTGAGAAAGGCAGAGACTTGGTTGAACACAGCTCATTCAAGTGTTTTTGCAATGAAAGGAAGAAGGGAAACTGGTCTGTAGTTCTCTAAAAGAGTTTCTGAGTTATACGAGCCTGTCTAAATGTTGAGGGAAAAACACCAGTGTGGAGGGATATGTTAATGATGTGAGTGAGTACAGGTACAACTGCATAAGAAATGGCATGAAGGAGATGAGATGGACTAGGATCAAGCGGACAAGTAGTAGGATGATTAGAAAGGATGAGTTTGAAGACTTCTGCCTCAGAGAGTGAAGAGAAGGATGTGAATGAGTGTATGTTTGCTGTTGAGATGTGCTTGACGGATTGTGGTGTGGAAAATTGTGCATTGATGTTTTTTATTTTATTAATGAAAAACATCTGTATTTTACTGGGCCAGTGGGCCTTAATAAAAATAAATTTAGCAACGTCCCTAGCTATATGGACTACAGAGAATTTTCTTCTCCAGAGAAGAATAGAGATTATACTAGTTTGTAAGCAAATAATAACAGAACTTCAATTTTGGGGTGCATTTTTTCTTAAACATGATGTGGTGACTGTAATCATAAACATAACCAAAAATAAACCTGAGCTACACTGTAAACACAGACCGTCCTTAGGCCACGACAGGGTAAAAAATGATCTCTACTCTGAAATTGGAGGAGGGTAGACAACATGTATGTAAGAATTATATAAAAATGTGGGTGAGTACACAATTACACCCCTCTGGCAAACAGGTCTTTTTTAGGCTTGCTGCTGATTATCACATTTATCTAGATGTCTGTGAACACTGGGGGAAGCTGGTCTTTAATACCTGGCAACAACCTCTCGTGGGACATCCCACACCTGCTGGGCCCCAGATGTGCTCCCTCATGTTTTTTAGGGTTCTGGCCTGCAGAGAATTCCCGCAGGGTTTTCCCATTACTGCTGAGAGAGAGCAGCACATAATATCTGCCAATATACACCCTAACTGTGTAGTGTGCAGTGCAATGTCCAGTGTGAGTTGATCTTAGTTGTTTTATTTATTAGTTGAGAGTAATTCACATCGGTGTTATTTATGGAACTGATTCATTATCATGCCAGGGGTAATATATGGACTTTGTTTCTGCACTGGTAAACATCAATGGCTGCCAAAAGGCTGAGTTATAGTATTGAGTGTACAGACTTAAGTAAGCATTGAGGAAGTAGTCTCTAAAATGCAGCGATATACACAATAATGGACAATAAAGGGCAGACTGGGGCTAGTTTTCACAGTTTTTTTGTGAAGATTGTTAATGTTTTTTGTTTAAAATCATAAATCCAGAAAAAAATAAAACACACAACAACATTTATTTGGGGCATAAAAAAATTAATCATAAATCCAGAAAAAAATAAAACACACAACAACGTTTATTTGGGGCATAAAAAAATTTGCGTTAAAAATTAAACTGTATGTTTATTAAACATGCTATAGGATTATTAAAATGTAATTAAAACTTTGAAAAAATATACAGAAACATTTAAATGGAAAACAGAGTGTGGGAAATATACCTACCTATCTATCTATCTATCTATCTATCTATCTATCTATATATATATATATAAATATAGATCGGCTATATATATATTATATATATATATATATTACTGAATTGATATTAAACTGTATGTTTAATGATTTCAGTTAATTATACATGCTAACATTTATTTTAACCACTAGCCATTACACAATTGAACCATTTCATAGGGCCATATTAATTTTTGATAGTCAATTTCTATGTATACAAATGATGCAGAGACTTGGGCATGTTGTCACACTAAATGGGGTAAGTTGTCACAATGGAACATACAGTTAAACATCCTATTATAGACTTTTCAGCCAAAATTACGAAAAGCAAAAATTCATAAGCATGTCAAAATTCATTCTGGATTCATTCTTCTCATAACCTCACATAAAAAGTAGATAACGTGTTAAACGTCTAAAATGACTGCTGTGATAGTCATATGCAACCATTGCTATGCATTGCTAAATACAGATGACAATACTATATATGTTAAATATTTGCATTATAAAAACAACCCATCAAGGAAGCTCTGAAATGCATATTTCAGTTTAGAACGGCTCACGGTCCTCATTGTGTTTTTGTGTGGATCTAGCAAGTATGTCATGCAGTGCTAAAAGTGTAGTTTTGTGGTTCTAGTTGTTTTTTTGTGTGGTTCTAGAAGTTTTGTGGTTAGCTTATTGACAGCTCTGAAAATGTTAATGGTACGTATTCAAGGGCTTATTAAATTTTGCCCTCTGTCCCTTTATGTATCAGTGACTAACACTCTACAAGAGCAGCCAAATATATCTGCCATTTTCTTGTTGTCTTTTTAATTTAAAAGGGAGCTTTAAAATTTTTTTTTTTCTTATATTATTACATTACATTAGATGAGTGTGATTTGAATCTTGCTCTTTTCTGTTTTCAGTGCATATAATCTTCTATACTTGAATAGCAGAGACAGGTTCAGATAGACTGAGCCCAAGGTGAAATGATTTCTTAGGAGAATTTGCTGAAAACAGAGCAGTGTACTGATAACGATCAGAGGAATCGAACCGCTCGTCTGCGAAGCTTCCGTCTCGCATCTTCTGCTTGATGGGGACAGGGCTGGTGTGCTTTGACATGTGTTGGTGACTGGCCCAATGTTTGCTCTGTGGAGTTTCACAAGATGCTCAGAGAAACATCCAGGGCCTGTCATTTGTCGTGAATGTTGCCTACAGCGACCCAGAGGCTCTGCTTGTGTAAGACAGACATTCTGCCCAGAGGCCATTTTGCTTTCCTGGTATCCCCTCTCATTTTATCTCATTGCACGATCTCATCTGAAGTCTAATGCGTATTAAGTTGCTCTCTCAAGTTTTCCTAGTATAAAGCTTTGTGCTCGTAAGGGGTAGTTTGTTTGATTCATATTGTATTCTGTGAGGAAGACAAAACAAATTTTAGTTTAGTTTCATCTTTTCATCACAGGCATCCCTCTGAAAACTGCACACCTTAGACAAAACTAAATAAATGTGTGTAAACATCTAAACATCCACTGCAAACACTATCTGTGCCATTCCGCTATTGTATGCTTGTCCTTGAAAAACTACAGCTACAGTATGTGGTTGTTAGAAATGCTCTTGCTGGTTGAATCAAAATAACTCCAAGTTTAGCCACTGTTCAGACCAAGTTTATAGGATTTTACACCCTTTGTAATCATTTAAAACAATGTTTCTCAACCCACCCTCAAGGAATGTTTTCGATGTATCCCTGTTTAACAGACTGGGAAGCTCTGCTGATAAGTTGAATTAAGTGTTTTAATTTTTGGGAAGCTCTGCTGATGCTTTCGCAATCCGCAGTGCTTCAGTGACTGACAGTAGCGCAGTCTCAGTTGGATGGCCACTCCTGAAGCCTGACTGGTTAGGATCCAGTTGGTTGTTCTGTGCAAGAAATAATGATACCTGGTTAAAAACAACTAATTTGAGTGTTTTTGCTATGAAAGGAAGGAGAGAGACGGGTCTGTAGCTATCTGTAAGTGAAGTGTTTAATGTAGGTTTTTTAACTAGTGGGGTTACCCGAGCCTGCTTGAATGCAGTGGGAAAAGTGCCTGTGAGAAGAGATGTGTTGATGATTTTGTGTGTAAGTGGTGGTAAAAGTGTAGGGGAGATTGCTTGGAGAAGGTGTGAGGGGATTGGATCTAGTGGTCATGTTGTAGGATGGCTGGAGAGGAGAAGTTTGGGTACTTCTGCCTCAGTGATGGGACAGAAGGAATGGGGGAAGTTTTAGGCGTGGATGCGATTGGTTTGAGTTTGTGTGTGTGGAGCTGAGAACTGACTACTGATTGTTCTAGTTTTGTCTGTGAAGAATGTGTCGAAATCATCCGCTGTTATAGAAGTGGTGGGAGGTGGTGTAGGGGGACAGAGTAGAGAACTGAATGTTTTGAAGAGGTTACATGTGTCTGTAGCGCTGTTGATCTTGTTGCGAAAATATGAAGATTTGACAGTATGGACTTGAGCAGAGAAGACACATTCTTGGTATTTTAGTTACACAGACTTTATCTGGCATTAAATTCATAAACTCAAAACACATTCAATACAAAGATTTTACTAGTATCAACACAATATTCTTTTTATTGCCTTTATTAAAATACATTGTTGTATCAGCAAAATCCAGTAGTGATTGAACTCCGATACATATCTACAGTATAAATTAAATAAATCATGTCTTGAGTATTTAAACTTACAGTTGCCCAGTTTTGCAGTTGAATGTGTGTCCCAGTCTGTTGAATTTAGTAAACGAATCTGAGATGTATGTTTTATTTTGAGATTGTGTGAGTTTCTGTATGGGCATAAAGTATTCATTTTATTTATGCAGGTACTGAAAAAGAGGCTTTAAAAGTTTTTAAATTGGAATTTAAAAACATTACAGAACCCCTACTTAAGTTAAAATAATTTACTACAAACTCTGAAACTAGGACATCAGTCTGACTCTACAGTCAGGAAAACAGTTTATGCATATACTCTGAAAATGGACTAAACAGTTTATAAATAGAAGAAGTTCAGCACTGTTGATTTTCAAACAGGAAGTGAATACCCAACAAAGACCAGCACAAGAGTGCACTGTTAAAGAGGGGAAAAAAGATGACAACAATAACTCTTTGGTGACTGCTATGAATCTGCAGGAACCTCTTGCATGTGATAATGTCTGTTGTTATGCTATGTGCACTGCCTTATGTTGGAAACAAAGAATGTAGTGCATACCAACATCAAAAGCCCATCTCGTCTGTGAAGCACGATTGAAGGAATTGAGGAGTCTGAAGCTGCTGTGCTGGGAGGTTTGCAATTACTGAGTTACCAATGAATTCCAAGTCATGTGTCTGTGAGCTACAGTTCAAAAGAACTCCTTGTCGAATAGTCAGAAAACCAACAATAGAAGAGTTTCCGCTAATTAACACATAAGGGTTCACTCAGCTCTGAGCTATGAGGATATTTAAGGAATAATTTACCCATCATTATTTATTCACCCTCATTCACTCACCCCATTCCAAACCCGTAGGCTCTTATTTTCCTAACACACACGAAAAATCTTCATCTGGTTCTTTACGATGCAGTTTTCATAGTGACCAGGTGCTGCCAACAAACAATTTTACCATGCAGTTTTCATAGTCTTCATGAAAATGTTAGTTCTTTATTTTATATATATATATATATATATAATATATATATTATTATATATATATAAATAATTTTATATATATATATTTAATATGTCTTCAGAAGCATTGGAAATAACATAAGGCGTGGAAACTTGTGTGTACAATGTACAATTATGTAATTTTTTTTAAATGGTCGATGCTCTGACATTCCACCTGGAATTAGATAGTGAGTAACTAAATAAAAGTCACATTGCTAGTAAGATTTTTCATCAAGTGTGACAACTGTTCAATAGAAGTTCATTTGCTTTCAGACATTAAAGTGTACAGTATCCTCATTAAGCTAATTTAAAAGCAATTTTTAAAAAATCTTTCAATATTTTTTACCAGAGGAGCAATGAAATAATAGATCATTTTGACAATCTTTTTTATTTGTTTGTTTATATTTAATTAGTATTTATTAGCAGTAGTGGTGTTTATTACCATGTTTTCAATTTCGTTAAATTCAGTTATTTTAATTTTCTGCAAATTGGCTTGTTGAAGTTTAATGCTGTCACCATAGTTGATATTTTCATTGCTTTTTTGCCAGGTACATACTTGCCTAAAACCCCTTACCTAGCTGTGGGGAATTAAAAATGTTGCAGGATTTACTTTTAAACAATTTTCACTCAGAAATTGCTAGTAAACTTTAGAAGTAATTGCAAAGAAACAGCACAGAACACATTGAATCACATGTGAATGTGATATATATGCATATATTATACCGTTCAGAAGTAGCAATATTTATTTTTAAATGATTAGTTGTTTGCAGTTTATTGAGTGTGTTTTGAGTTTTGTATTTTCTGCAACACTCATTTGGTTTGTTATTCCAAAGGAATCAATGTTCAGTCTTCCTGCATCTTAAGAATTTGAAGCCCAAGCCTGGATCCGGTGAAGCATAGTCATGAATATGAATCACCTAGCTAATGACTCTTTAAGAAATCCATTGTATACACTCCGCCTTGTCACATTCACTGCATTTGCAGCCTTTGATGGCTTATACAGTTTCTGTCGAAGAGTACTTGAGATTTCAAGTTTTTAAAAGCAAAATGTGGTTTTATGTCTCCAACGAGTTAAAAGATGCCATGCAGATGCAATGGGAGATGTGTGTACTGTTGTTCCAGTTGTCACTATCACTTCCAGCCTGCCACATGCAGGCTTTGTGGTGGTTAAAATTGCCAAGTGACCAGTTTTAAAATCACTGATCCCTGACACATTCCAATTGGGAATGAAGAGTCAGTCCCGATAACAATCCCCCAGTGACATCTAACTAGTGCAGAAGTGAAGTAGTGCCACGAATGAGAAGCAATGAGCTGCTGTGGGCAGAGCTTTTGCAAATGTCTTTGATGCATAATAATCTTTTCAATACTACAAGCTTCTGTGGAGGAGCATTTTGTAGTCTGAATCTGAATACTGAACAGGCAGTTTGGCCTTTTTAATTGTAGTGATATATCTGAATTTAGAAGCACTGGTGCACGCCTTATTCATTTGGTGCCTTGGTACCCTAGAGCAACTTGAGTGTTTCATTAAATAAATCAGCGGAGCGGGATTCCTGTAGCCTCAGTTAATAATGGAAAAGTGTAACATTGTCAGCTTTAGGATTTCAATGAATATATTTTACATACTGAACAAGCCATACAAAGCCACATGTTTATGGCAAGGGCTGTGAAGAAGTTGACATTTGAACACTCCAAGATGTGCTTCCTGACAATTTCTACCACGAAAGCCTACTTTTGGGTTCTTCTACATAAATGAGCTCAAAAGGGGGTCATAATTGTCAGAGCACAGCCCCTTTGGATCATCTTATGATTTCATGCTTTGTTCAGAGGAAATTTGTTATGGCACTTGACCGCCACCGGGTTTCCAGCACATTCCTTTATGCCACCATTTCCCTTCTGGGATTTGGCCTGGAGTGTGAGCCTGCACATTTTCTACAGGGTTTCCACGGGTCTTAAATTGAAGCAGAATGTCTTAAGTCTTAAGTGTTCTTTTGTTTTCCAGTGCAAATGTCTCAACATCTTTAAATCAAGATACATTTACTTGAGATATAATGTGATCAAAAGTCTTGTCTTCTGAGAAACTGAACTAAATTACCCATAAGTTTATGCTTAAAACGAGAACAAATATCTTTCATTTGGTTATACAAACTTGTTTTCTCTTTGAATTGAGTTGATTTCATTGAGCCCAGCACTGAGAAACTCATTTCATTTTCATCAAAAAAGAACTTCTTATCTAATGTCATTTGCTTCTCAAATTATCTTATAATAAATATTTAGACATTGACACTTTTTTTTTTTTTTTTTTTTTTTTTTTTTTTTTTAATAATAGGCTAGAGTTTGGTTGGAAGTTGTTTTAGCAATGCTTAAAAGTTTAAAAATAAAAGACATTTAGAAACAACATTGACATTCTATTCCCTTTCCTTACATTTTCGCTATTTGGTCTTAAAGAATGATTTACCCAAAAATGAAAATTCTGTCATCATTTACTTGCCCTCATTTCATTCGAAACCTTTTTTTATTTTTGGTCATATTGTATGATTTTCGCAAAAATTTGATTTGTGTGTTGATTTTGTTTTTAATAGATATTTTAAAGAGTGTCGGCAACCAAAATAAATCATGAAAATTGCAAGAGAGCTCATGAAAATTGCATGCTATTCTTTATTTTGTACTGTCCTGAATAAGGTATTTCACATAACAGATGTTTATATATATTCAAAAGTTTACACACCCTTGAATCTTAATACTGTGTGTCATTTTCTGGAAGATCCACGACTGTTTTTTTGTTTTGTGATAGCTGCTCATGAGTCCCTCGTTGGTCCTGAGCAGTTCAACTGCCTGCTGTTCTTCAGAAAAATCCTCCAGCTCCTGCACATTCTTTTGTTGTCCAGCATCTTCTGCATGTTTGATCCCTTTCCAACAGTGACTGTATGATTTTGAGATCCATCTTTTCACACTGAGAACAATTGAGGGTCTCACGCATAACAATTACAAAAGGGGAAAACATATACTGATGCTCAAGAAGGCAACACAATGCATTGAGAACCAGTGGGTGTAAACTTTTGAACAGGATGATGATGTGTTTTTATTTTTATTTTTTATTTCTTCTTATTCTGTTTAAATGTCATGATTAACAAATAATTTTGAATTTGCAGTTTCAAGAAAAGGGATGAATCTTTGCTCTGATGGTATATATAAATGCTACCTGAATTTTATATGTAAGCATGTGACATTAAATTTCAACCTATAAAAGATTATCGCGAAAAAAAAAAAAAAAAAAAAAACTTTGGCCTATATAAAAGCGATGAAGTATTTATGTGATTTTATTTATTGTTGTTTGTGAAAGACTTCCATCTCTAAGAATCTTCTCCCACTGGTAATCTCCCCATCTCGTCAGACTGCTGCTGATTCCTCTTCATCCTTTTGTCATTCAATATTACTTAAAACAGAATGAAATTCCCTTTATTTTTACCCAGACTGACACAAAAGCATGGTGCTTTTTTCTGTTCCTTTCTATCACATACATTTTGGAAATGGCTGCATTGGGGAAGTGATGCTGACGTAGTCAAGCTGTGCTAAACTACAGAGTATAACGTCCTTAGGAACCTTCTTAACAAACACTATCATGACATACTCCCTATATAGACCATCTCGTTTTGTCCCACTTATTTAGTCTGGCATAACAAAATTGGTCAGTGGGGCAGGAAACACAGATTGATGTGGCGCATGAAAGAGTTGTAAAGATTTATCGTAAAAATCTCGTTTATTTTATATTTTAGTATGTCAAATGTTTGACTTGTTCACTAGCTCACATCAATTTTGTCAAGTACAGATGGTTTAGGACAACATTCGGCTCTCCAATGCCCTTGAACATGAAAATATGTTATTATACAATATAATATTATTCTACAATATGGTTGATTCTTAAATGTAAAGGGTGAAATGTTTTAACCAAAAGAAAAAAAAAGTTTTCCCTAACACTCCTCTGTCTACCATTGTTTGGACAACCAGATATAAAATATTATAAAAACGTAGCCTAAAATTTGTTTACAAACAACTGATGCATAAACAAGCCTTTAAGAGTTTTATAATGTGTTTTTTCCAATTCACATCACTGACAGTATTTATATTCATATGGAGATTGATATTCAATATTCATGCAAAGCTCTTGGTGAATTTTTGAGAGGGCTTCATACATGTGACCCCTTTCTGCAGGTCTGAATTCTCAAAGCATGCATCTTAATAATTGGAATTCTGTTTGTTGATAACAAAAAAAAAAAAAAAAAAAAAAAAAAAAAAAGAAGATACTCTGTTAATTTCCCAGAAGTCATTGTGCGCTCATATCTAGTGTACAAAATCAGATCGAATTATGTTGGGTTTAAATAAAACATACATATTCTATTTCATTCCTGGTCCACAATAGGCTTTCAGCGGCCTCATAATGCATGGTATAATTTAATTTATTTTTTGTTTTTATTTAATTTGATATTTTTTTTTTCTTCTATTGTTGAATATGTTTATGTTTTTGTTTTATTAATATATATTTATATTTGAATTTGCAAGACCTAAAAGACAAAAAAAAAAATAAGTGTGGTTTCACTTTTTATCCGTCTTTCTGCATCAGCATTCCATGTAAAAGTAATGCATTTCTAACATTAAACAAAAATGTACTTTCTTCAAACGACTCAAGGCTTACAGAACTATGCTTCATGCTGCCATTCTAATGGAGAATTTTACTTGAAACTTAAAAAAAAGAGAACGAGAGAGAGAGAGAGAGAGAGAGGCATGAAAGTGAAAGCTGTTTTGCTTCACAGGCTGCTGCTCTCGTGGGTTTACTGAGACATACGCATGCTGCTTTTTTGTCCGCTGAAATCTTGCGTGGGCCTCCATCATTATAGTTGACATGTGATGTGATGTAAAACAAGCAAATAATTTGCACCACTGTTTCTTTAGCTCGCAGAGAATCTGAGATTAAAGCGCATCCAGCTGGTGGATTCAGGAAAGCAACTTTCTTAATTGTTTGATTCTTAGAGAAGTGGGGCTTCTGGCTCAAGCTCTGAGTGTGTGTTTCCATGTGTGAGTGTGTCCGTGTGCGTTTGGGGCTGGAGGTTGCGGAGGAGGTTGCTCTTAGGTGAAGAAACATACTAACAACAGATGGCATGCAAGGTTTTACATTTGACTTCCTTGATCTCGTCTCTAAAAGTTTGATTGGCTCATTATTTACTGTGCAGATTGTCTCTACTAACTTTCTGTTCTTACTGCAGAGATGATCAAATGAGCTTTCTTGAATCGTTTATTGCATTTTGCTCATTATTGTCACATAGCCAGAATCAAAGGGACAAAACAAATCATAGGCAGCCCGTAGTCCGTATTAGGAACATTTTCAAAAAGATTAGGGAAAAACAGATACTGTATGGTAGTTGTGTAATGTTGTCTGCCATAAACTCCATTAACTCGTTATGAGTTAGCTTTTAGCCCATGTTTATTAGCTTTAGTCATTCTAGTTCATTCACTTTCAGAAGATCTGCATGTTATCAATCACTCAATCAATCAATCAATCAATCAATCAATCAATCAATCAATCAATCAATAATATCAGAGTTACTATATAACACTTCAACTAAAACCAATTAAAATGTGTTACTTGTAATGAAATAAATGTTAGTTGAAATAAAATATAATATTAAAAACTTAAACTAAATGAAAATGAGAAATGTTTCCTTGGAAACTAGCTTAAATTAAATGTTTAACATGATGTACTTGTATTTATATATATTTTTATATATTTATATTTATTGAAAATGAGAAATGTCTATATATATATATATATACATATATATTTAAAAATAACAAAAAAATAATTAAAAATTACAAATGAAAAAGAAAAAAAATAATGTTTTTTTAACTAAAATTAACAAAAAGAGAAGCACAAAATATTAAAAAAAATTAACAAAACTATAACAGTATCTCAGTGATACTAAACACATACACATATTCTTTAATTGTAT